>NC_043017.1:14299284-14316784 GCF_006345805.1 Octopus sinensis | reverse complement strand
CAGATTCACTGAGTCAAATGTTTCTTAAGCTGGGATACACACTCCCACTCGTAGGGTGTGAGTATATATAGATACACATGCACACAAGTGACTGATCAAATACAAGCAGCACTGAACTCTATAGTTGGGGTTTTATTTATTAATAGCTTGACTTTTCCCCTTAAATTACTTAAACATGAACAACTCATGCCCACCTCCCAAGACATTTGTCTCCAAATGTGTGAGGAGCTAGCCGTGTGTACTTTTTTGCACACACGATCAAAGTAAGACCAGGGACCAAGTCAACCTGTTAATATATATTAATGTTTGATACTAAGTGTGTACTTGAAGAGTGGGGTAGGTGAAAGGTGAGGGAAAATGGCAAGACATCAATTGCAAAAACCCATCATGTGGTGAGGAATGAGCATGAAGTTAAAAGTTTTTGATGCCATTGGGTGGTACCTTGGACAAATATTTATACTGTAGCCCCAGCTTGACCTAAATGGAAATCTGTTTGAAGGATGGTTGCTGATGTTAAACTTAATCCTTCAGCTTGTTTTACAGTGGACCTGCACCTTGCAAACATTTGAGTCAAATCTCCAGTCTTTGGTGAGCTACTTACCATCTTCCTACCAGTATTGGAGCCCTTCATGAGGATCATGGACCTCACCTTCTCTAAATCAGGAAACAGAAAGAAATTCTTCTTTCTGTTAGTAGAGTTTAAAAACATTTCCTTTATCAAATTTAAAAAACAAAAATAAAAAAGCCCCCACTATTTTAAAAGGTCTGAGGCTTGAAGAACTGATGTTATTTGATGTGAAAAAATAGGCAGGGGCCTGAGGTATTTAGCAAATGAAAAATCATAATTAGCCCAACATTTTCTAACAGCTCCAGCGATACATTGATGTGAAACAGTTTCAACTAAGAATTGAAACTGAGACTCAAAACTTATTCCTCTCGCAACTTATTATTAATTTACACCATTTAAAAGCAGATAACTGTTCCTTTACAAAACATATGCAACCTGCTATTAGTACTCAAGATATATGTGAAGTTGTGAAATTCACATCTTTTTCAAGCACATTAACAACACATATGAAACAAAATATCACCTTTTGAAACTCAAGACCTGATTGCAGACATACTGCATATGAATAACTTATCTCTGTAGTCTCCATCACTCTTTTTATTCCGAAAGTTAAAGACTAAGGTTTAATCAATTCTGGACCTATCTGTTATAACAACTCTTTTTATAGAAATAAGCATTTGTAGAGATGCAACCTTTGTCCTCAATACGAATTGTCTCTTTCAATTCCTGTATCTCTGATTTGTTGATCGAAAAAGATTGCAGTTTATTTTTAAGATAAGTTTAAAATAATAAATCAGCAACAACCAAGAAATAATCACATTTTCAACAATTAATTTCCAAATACTGTTTTACATATATATATATAATATATATATATATATAGTAATTGTGCATATCAACCTATGACCCAGTTCGACATTTCAGAAATTTTGTTTTGTCTGCTGCTTTTATAGGAGTGAACATATTTAAGATTATTGTCTGGGGAAATCACAATTTACTTGTGTGTGTGTGTATATACACAGGGCTTGTGTGTGGGAGAGAACAAATAACTATTATATATATATAATAGGTTTGACCCAGTTCGACATTTAAAGTTTCATACATGTAGAAGCATCCATCTCATTCATATATATATGTGCGGGTGGCACGTAAAAAGCACCCACTACACTCACGGAGTGGTTGGCGTTAGGAAGGGCATCCAGCTGTAGAAACACTGCCAGATCAGACTGGCCTGGCGCAGCCTTCCGGCTTCACAGACCCCAGTTGAACCGTCCAACCCATGCTAGCATGGAAAACGGACGCTAAACGATGATGATGATGATGATGATAAGGTTCTGGTAGGTTAGAAAGACAGGTATTTCCAATGCAGCACTCAACCCGAGTTCTGGGTTACCAACACTGTTGGATTCCAGACACTAATACCAAAATTCTGTGGGTGCAGAAAAATCTTGGTTTCACAATGGTAAAACTGTTGTGTGAGTCTAGTGAAGAGTAAAATATAATCGAAATCAGAAGATAAAGAAACACTTTCTGACATTGAAAGCAGAGTTGGTTCAGAAACAATTCTAACTGATCATTAAAGATGTGTTAAAGTCTTCTTATTTGGATCATATATATATATATATATAAATATATAAATATATATATATATATATATATAAAGTGTGTATATGTAAATACACGCACATAAATTATATGAATTAAGCCTTTCGTTACTGTATTTTGAGATGCTCTGTGTTTCTTTCAATTACCTATAATATAACAAAGAATTTATTAAAATAATTTAGTTTTCATTCAACTAGTGTTAGGAACATAACTTGTGACTAAGGTTTGGTGGAAGATTTTTAATCAAAACTTATGGAAACAAGATATTTGTACTCAGAGCCAGTTTCAGCCAGTTTGCTAATGAAAGGGTTAAGAAGTATTCTATTACATTATTGTAATTTTTTGCTTTCTTTTGTCTTGAGCTCCAAAGTTATCAGATTTCTGTCCCTATCTTCTTTGGTCTGCTGCTTTTGCCCCATGGGCAGCCTTCAGTGTCACCTCACAGTTTTTTAACCTATGTGGCTGTCTTTGTTGTATGCAACATTTAATTCTTTTATAAGATTTAAAGGCCCACTTGGTGATTCTTGGTAAAATATTGGTGAATGGCATTTCATTAGTTTATAAGTTCCAATCCTTGTGAAATCTTCCTTGTGGTGCTAGGGAGGAGACTGCCACAATTAGCAGCTTAAACATTAACCCTGTTTACCTCAGCAGATCTACACAGCAGATGTACTCTGATAGCTCTCCATTAACAGATATTTTTTAGCAGGTATATGGAAGAGAACTACACAATCAAAACCATTCCGTCTGACTAGAGATTCCATAAGCATAACACCAAATCTTAGGTCAATTCTCTCAAATTGACTCTTGTAATGTTGCATATCAGTTACATTGAACTTTTAGCAATCAATTTTTAATTTATTCAAAGTTTTGAGGTAATTAACATGCCAAGAATCAAATTGAGACTTCATGCTCTTCTGTACTGTTAGAATAAAATTGTTATTTCTATACCATAAACCTAAAATCAGGTTGAGATATGCTGTGTTGCATATTTGTAGAATAGCTGAAATTGTTACCACTAAATGACTGACATTTAAATATTTGTGAAACTAAATAGTACAGGAAAATAGAAGTAAACAATTTCTAGTCTCTAATATTGAAACAAGAGGAAATAGTAGAGGGTCTGCAGTGTAAATGGAATCAGTAAAGTGACCACCACCCAGTAGGATTCAGGGGTTTGGTGGTAGTTATTGTTTTCTACCTTAAACTGGAATTATAATGTCTCATTTACTTCAAATTCTTGGCTGTTTAAAACACAAACACATTATAAAGTGAGGTTGATTGCAAAATTTCATCAATCAGCCTCATTAATTAAAATTTGATCAAACAAGCCTTGACAGAGATGAGAGAGTCCACCTCTTTTTAATTGTATATTCCACTCTACACCCAGTATTGAGTCCTTTTCTTAATAAATGTTTGTCATCGTTCATTAATGAATCACTGTGGCCCAGGATATTGCTGATAAGGATTTTGATAACTAGTCTCATATCTTGAACAGGAAAATTTATGAATATTTTGTTTGCGTTTTTGTGCATGTGTGTGTGTGAGAGAGAAAGAAAGAGAGAGTGAATGTGTGTGTGTGTGTGTGTTAGAAACTGTTGCTTTGTAACAATTATTTCAAGTTGCTTGCTCACCAGGAAGTCTTCAAAAGAGATTTTGTCAGCAAAGATTTTGAAAAATTGTAAATGGAATTATCATTGTTGTTGAGTGTTGTCCATCTATGGACGAGGCACCTGTTTGTCTACGTCTGAAGAAGTTCATTTCATTTCAACATTACAATTTTCTAGGCGAAATTTGTTATTTGTTTCCAAAGGAACATAAAATAACACCTGATTTAACTCACAAAAGGGAATCAGTTCATGAAGTCCCTGGAAGTTCTACAATACACACTCTGTCACATTTTGGATACCAAAAATAATTCTGGTTTCATATTTTTAAAACTTTATTTTGTGAAATCTCATCAGAAGCTCACCTGGTCAGCAGGAAATTTCAAATAGTGGGTACAATTAAACAATGGTTAAAACTCTAAATGCACACACCATATGTTTGTGTGTGTGTGTGTGTGTATGTGCGTGTGCGTGTTTATATTTATTCATCATCATCATCATCATCATTTAACATACATCTTACATACTGGCATGGATTAGACAGTTTAATAGGAGCTGGCAAGCCAGCCGACTGTGCCAAGCTCCAGTGTCTGCTTTGGCATGGTTTCTAAGGCTGGATGCTCATAAATATCTTTGTGATATATATGTGTGTGTATATATATATCACATTATATCACAATGATATTTAAAGGCAATCAGATAGAGACTGTTGTTATTTTCAATGTTGCTTAACTTCAATTGACATTTTCCCAACTGTACATGCTGTAAATTTCAAAGTTTTTGTTGTTTCAAGTCTTATATACATGGTGCTGTTGAAAGGAAATTGTCCATAGTTTCTCTGTTGAAATTTAAAAGTAAACATACTTCAGAAATTATAAATCAGTTTGAAAAGATTTTTTTTTTTAACTTCTTAAAAATTATTCAAATATCATCAACATTGTATCATTAAGATATTTTTAATATATCATAAAGATATATTATGATATTTTAGTGAATATTAATATATCATCAAGATATATTAATATATCATTAAGTACCTTAATATATCATTAAGCTATTTTTAATGCTGTTCAAGAAAAAAAATGTTGTTTTGTACCAAATCTTTGGTTTTATGTTGAAAAAAAGTCCTATTTGTCTATTGCACTCCCAAATCTTCTATATGAGAGAGATCCTTATACAAGTTGTAGCTCTTCCTTGTCATCAGCTTTGAGTTCCAATACTTGGTGTAGTCTGTGCTCTGTCCGTAAGTGAAATGTGGCAGTGACACCTCGTCTTATGCAACCTCAACAGTCTGGGTTTAAAATGGTGCTTTATGTTTATTAGTATTTAAGCAACTAGCAGAGTTGCTTTGTTAATTGCCTAAGGAACTAAACGTGACTGTTCTCAATTATATGTTGTATTGCATGTTAGCTTGCTCACTGTGCCGTATGCTTTCATTTCTGTTTTGAATTTTTTTTTTTTTTTACATTTTTTTACATTTTTCAAAAGTTCTTTATTGAACATTTAGTCTCTTTTTAAACTATTTTAAAATAGTTGAACCATTTAATTTGTAAACTTTTCAAGTTTCATAATTTCTTTCTTAATTTTTATTCTATTTTTAGCATCTCTTTAATTTGATAGATTAAAACTAATATTCCAAGTATTTTGCATGAATATCTTAAAGTAGCATCCTATGTTCCTCTGTCCAAAATGTTATTCTACTAAAACAAAATCTTATATCAGTATGTTGTTTGTTTTTCATTTAATATATTTCCAATGATTTAGTAATTATATTTATAATAGTTTCAATTTGTTGTACATTTATCATAATTTCATTAATTTAACAATTCATAAATTAGGAATCTAAGCTCATCATTGAGAATGATGTATCTAATTATAAATATAAAAAATTATAATGTTTAAGTGACTTCACAAGTCCTAGGCAGTTCTAAGTTTTTAACAGGAAATCCTGAAAATCACTTGTGTATATGTTTTTTTTTTGTTTTTGTTTTTTTTTCGATTCCAATATCTTCACAATAATTCGATAATCACTCTCTACTGTGGATATATTGTTTCTGTAACAGCAAGAACTCATTGGTTCTGCTGTTGTGATAGATTTAAGTTTTAGCTCGATGCTGCTTTATTCACCAAACATCATTGAAAGTCATTTTACTTTCATTCCTTTTTCCAATTGTATAAAATTATTTATTTGTAGAATAAAAACGATTCTTTTTGCTGTTGGTAGAATAAATTGAAGTCAGAGAACATTTGAATACATTTTATAGTAGCATGTAAATACCAGTGAGGGTTATAAGTGAAATATTTTTAAAATAATTTGAGCTAATTACTTTAAAATTAAGCATGAAGTGTAATAATATATTTTCTTCTTTTTTTGACAATTTAAATTTGTAATAATTTTCAAAAATAAAAATGAATATTGTAAAATGAGGCACAAATGTATTTTGAAACAGAAAATTTCAAGTAATTTTGTTTTATCTTTTAGAACTATTTCCGTGATCGATGGAATCTATTCGACTTTATCATCGTGATTGGAAGTATTATAGATGTAGTTACAACAAATGTATTATCTAGTGTAAGTATTTAGTTGAATATTTCCTTTTGTTACCCATTCAGACGATCAGAAATCACCATGCAACTCATGTACCACCCTGTTTATAAATTCTTTCAACAACAGATAAAAGCAAAGTATTGTCCACATTTTCGGAAAGTTTTACTTCAAAATTGGAAAACTTATTTATCAAGCAAAGGAAGACAACTCATCTGGCCATAATATTTAATAGGAATATTTTTTTAGCTGAAGTGAAGCCTAGTTCACGCTAGATATGAAACCAATGGGTTTTTTTCTAAACTGTTACGTTACACATACAATATATATATATATATATATATATATATATATATATATATATATATATATATACTAACAATAAGGAAAATTAAGAATTTGAACACCCAGACTTTTCACTTGGTTTCATCATCGTCGTTTAACGTCTGCCTTCCATGCTGGCATGGATGGGACGGTTTGACAAGAGCCAACCAAGTAGGAGCTTGCTCCAGACTTTTGTAACTGTTTTGGAAGGATTTTTACAACAGGATGCCCTTCCTAACACCAACCGTCTGACACATGTTCCTTATTATTAATACTGTGATTTTATACTCTAAGTAGCCAGGAAATCAACCATTAATATCGGATGGTAGTTTTTAGAAAATATACCTTAAAACGGAACAGCAAAAGAAACTGGCCTTGTCACTTTACATATAGTAACATGTTATCGGCCTGGATGTTCATATTCCTCCTCTAACCTCCCCTCCGACTCCTACTTTTCTTCAGTCCTTCATCTTTTCCCCCCTACTCTCTTTCCCTCCTCTTCCCTTCTTCCCTCTTCTTCTTTCTTCTTTCTTTTTCCCTCTTCCCCTTCTCTCTTTCTCTCTGCTCCCTCACTCCCCTTCTCTCCCCCTCCTCTCCTCCTCCTCTATCTACCACTCCCCTCCTTTACCCTCCCCCTCCCCCTCCTTCTCCTCCTCTCCCTTCTCCTCTCACCCCCTCTCTCCTCCCCTCACCCCTCATCTCCTCTCTCCTCCGCTCACCCTCTCCTCTCCTCCCTCTTACCCTCCCCTCTCTCCTCCCCCTCTCTCTTCTCTCCCCCTCTCACTCTCCCCACAACCCCCACTCTACCCCAACCCCCAGTTGAACCCACACCCCACATGGGCTTTCCCCACCCTCGCCCCCACCTCCCCACAACATCACACCACACTACACTACACCATACGACATTACACATCACATCACAACACCCACAGCACACCGCCCACACACCCATCCCCACATCTTTACACCTACACATACATACTCATATATCACAACACACCACCCACACACCCATCCCCACATCTTTACACCTACACATACATACTCATATATCACAACACACCACCCACACACCCATCCCCATATCTCCACACCCACACATACATACATACACACGTCCAGACCACCAGCCCTCTTTCACACGCATATACATACTCGCTTATACACACACGCACCTTCGTGTTGGGGCACCTTTGTTTTGGAAGTCACTTAACCCTATTATCACCCCTACTATCCGTCTAACGTCTGACCTCTGACCTCTGACTTCTGCCTGAAGTCAGAACGCCATGATAGACCATTAGCTCCTACACGCATTTTTTTTCTCTCCTTGTTTCTTTTCTGTGTATCTTTCTGTCGAAGAGCGTAGGCTCGAAACGTAAAAGACTTGTTTTATTTCTATTCCTGAGCGCCATACTAATACATTTGTTTGTTTGTACTCCACCTGCCTTCGTCTTTTGTTTATTTTCATAAACCTTCCCGTTATATATATATATTGGTAAAAACGGTAAGATAACAAAAGAAAGAAAGAGACTTCAATATTATGTAAATAGAGGAAATTTATCTGTAAAATAATATGTGACAATTATTCAATAGCCAAGAAAACACTCTGAGTTTCGGATGTCGATAACCGAAGAGATGGTGGTGTGGATTTCCACCTCGGCATCCGAAACTCAGAGTTTTTTCTTGGCTGCCGAATAATTGTCACATATTACATTTACAGATATATATATATATATATTGTTAGCCACTACACAAATTTTTTTTCTCTCCTTGTTTTTTCTGTGTCCCTTTCTGTAGAAGAGTGTAGGCTCAAAACGTAAAAGACTTTTTCTATTCCTGAGCATTATACTAATACATCTGTTTGTTTTGTACACCACCTGTCTTCATCTTTTGTTTTTTTCGTAAACTCTCACTATATCATCATCATCATCATCATCGTTTAGCGTCCGCTTTCCATGCTAGCATGGGTTGGACGGTTCAACTGGGGTCTGGGAAGCCAGAAGGCTGCACCAGGCCCAGTTTGATCTGGCAATGTTTCTATGGCTGGATGCCCTTCCTAACGCCAACCACTCCATGAGTGTAGTGGGTGCTTTTTACGTGCCACTGGCACAGGTGCCAGACGGGTCTGGCAAACGGCCACGACCGGATGGTGCTATTTATGTGCCACCGGCATGGGGGCGAGGCGAGGCTGGCAATTGCCACGAACGGATGGTGCTTTTTACATGCCACCGGCACGGGGGCCAGGCGAGGCTGGCAATGGCCACGAACGGATGGTGCTTTTTAAGTGCCACTGGCACGAGGCCAGTCGGGGTGGCGCTGGCAACATCCACGAACGGATGGTGCTTTTTACATGCCACTGGCATGGGGGCCAGGCGAGGCTGGCAACGACCACGAACAGATGGTTCTCTTACGTGCCACTGGCACTGGTAACTCAGCTGCAATTTCCATTGATCGATTTCGATTCTGATTCTGATTCTCACTTGCCTCAACAGGTCTTCACAAGTAATCCCATGTAGAAGGCCACGGGTTATGGTCTCACTTGTCGTGCCGGGTCTTCTCACGCACAGCATACTTCCAGAGGTCTCGGTTTCTAGTCATTTTCTCAGTGAGACCTAAAGTTCGAAGGTCGTGCTTCACCACCTCGTCCCAGGTTTTCCTGGGTCTGCCTCTTCCACAGGTTCCCTCAACCGCTAGGGTGTGGCACTTTTTCACACAACTATCTTCATCCATTCTCGCCACATGCCCATACCAGTGCAAACGTCTCTCTTGCACACCACATCTGATGCTTCTTAGGTCCAGCTTTTCTCTCAAGGTACTTACACTCTATCGAGTATGAATACTGACATTACACATCCATCGGAGCATACTGGCTTCATTTCTTGCGAGCTTACGCATATCCTCAGCAGTCATGGCCCATGTTTCACTGCCATGTAGCATGGCTGTTCGTACACACACATCATACAGTCTGCCTTTTACTCTGAGCGAGAGGCCTTTTGTCACCAGCAGAGGTAAGAGCTCTCTGAACTTTGCCCAAGCTATTCTTACTTTAGCAGTTACACTTTCAGCACACCCGCCCCCGCTACTGACTTGGTCACCTAGGTAGCGGAAGCTATCAACTATTTCTAGTTTTTCTCCCTGGAAAGTGACAGAAGTTGGTCTCAGAGCATTTTCAGTGTTTATTGTTCCTGAGCATCTGCCACATACAAAAACCATCTTCCTAGTTAGCCTTCCTTTGACATTGCTGCACCTCTTATGTGTACATAGCTTACACTTGGTGCATCTTATAGAGTTTCTACCTACACCTTTTCTACAGATCGAGCAGGGCCACCTACCTGAAGGCATTTGAGATTTGTCTACCTTCCTACTTATTAGGACTTTGGTTTTAGCTAGATTGACTCTAAGGCCCTTCGATTCTAATCCTTGCTTCCACACCTGAAACTTCTCCTCCAGTTCTGATAGTGACTCAGCAATTTGAGCAAGGTCATCAGCATAGAGGAGCTCCCAAGGGCATCCTGTCTTGAATTCCTCCGTTATTGCCTGGAGGACTATGATAAATAGGAGGGGGCTGAAGACTGAGCCTTGGTGGACCCCTACCTCTACCCGGAATTCTTCACTGTACTCGTTGCCAACCCTCACCTTACAAGCAGCATCCCTGTACATGGCTCGCACAGCTCTCACTAACCATTCATCTATCCCTAGTTTCCTCATTGACCACCAGATAAGGGATCGGTGGACCCTGTCGAAGGCTTTCTCCATGTCCACAAAAGCCAGGTACAGGGGCTTATCTTTGGCTAGGTATTTCTCCTGCAGCTGCCTTACCAGGAATATAGCATCAGTGGTACTTTTCCCTGGCACGAACCCAAACTGCATCTCATCTAAACTAACTCTCTCTCTAATTAGTTGGGCTATGACCCTCTCCGTAACCTTCATCACCTGATCCAACAGCTTGATACCTCTGTAATTATTTGTATCTAGGGCGTCACCTTTACCTTTGTAGCAGTTGACTATTATGCTGCTACACCAGTCATTGGGTATGACTCCTTCGTGTATCACCTGATTAACTATACAGGTGAATACAGTGGATATTATTATCCACTATGAAAGGTTGCTGAATAAAGAAAATGAATGGGATAAAGAGAGTTGACTCGAATGTTGACCCAACAGAGGGACCAGCTATCTGAGTTGACAGTTCCTTGGTAGTTAAGGCAATTAGAAGCATGAAGACAGGGAAAGCCCCAGGCCCATCAGAAATCACTGCAGAGATGCTCAAAATATCTGGTAGTGTCAGCTATAGCCTAGACACCTGTGTATATATATATATATATATAATATATATATATATATATATATATATATATATATATATATATATATATATATATATATTATATATATATATATTATGTAAATAGGGTTAAAATCCAAGCTGTGTCCTCTTGAAGTACTTATTCCAGTATTCCAAATCGTATGCAGATGTTATATTTGTTTGAGGTATGCAGAAGAGTTGAAAATTCCAGAAAATATTTTTTGCAGATTATTTATGAAAAGAGGAGATTGAAAGAAAATGTTGATCTTATTCACCATTAAAACAGTTTCATTTGCTAAAAAGAATTACAGAAATTGTACATGTAGTGGAAACATGTAGGATATCTTTGAGGAAAAATTCTCCAGATAGGGAATCGAGTAGTATTTGATTCTCCGTCTGAAGAATTTCTTATAGGAAATATCTTATCATGTAGGAGAAATATATAGAATTTTGTTATTCCTTTTAGTAAATGAAATACATGTAATGGTGAATAAATAATACCAACAATTTTTAAAATCTCCTGTTTTGATGTGTGTGTGTGAGTGTTATACACTGAAATGTTTAGAAATGTATTCCATTAGTGTTACCCAAACACATTTGCAACAATACACAAATTTGTAATTCAGATTTAACTGCAGTCATTGGTTTCAGTGTGTAGTTTGCAAAGCTGTGGGTCACAGAACAATTCTGAAAATGTTACAAAGACAAAACCTTTTGAAATATATTATGTAAAATGGTAATGAATATATTACACAATAAGCCATAGATTGGCTAGACAGGTATAAAGATCACAATACAACATTTATTTACTACAAATAAAACAAAGGAATATTTCCACAAGAATTATATTAAATGCTAATATTTTTTATTAAATTTCTGTGAAACTGTACTTTATTTAAATATATATATGAAAAGAAGGTCAGGAAATTATTGATTTGCCAAAATAGGTCATGGAAAATTATTGATTCTAAGGAAATTGGGTTGTGATGGTAAAAGATTAACAGTTGGTGTTCTGAACAAATTTTGATAGTCATTGTTATTATTGTTAATAAGGCAGAAAGCTTGTAGAATCCTTAGAACATCAGACAAAATGAGTAACAGCTTTTCTTGTAACCCTCCAGCTTCTGAGTTCAAATTATGCTTGACTTTGTTTCCCATTCTTTCAAAATTGATAAAATAAGTAACAGTTGGGCACTGGGGGTGGGGTCAAAGTAATTGACTGACCTTCTTTCCTGAAAACTGCTGGCCTCGTGCCATAGTTTGCAACCACTAAAGTTATCAAGAATATTATTCTGCTGTAGTTTTAATCAGTGATGGGACTTCCAGAGTAGAATGTCAACGTAAATTTACTTTGCATGTTTTTAGAAATGCACCCCACCTGATGATGATTCGTGTCCAATGTGACCTGCTTCTTGTAAAAGGTTGCTCGTACCTGGTTTAAATAAAACAGGATTTTAAATTGTTTGAGAAAACCAAAGTCAGTCTGGGTGCATGGCTTGGTGGTTAGCACAGGTGACTGACAGTTGTAAGGTTGGGAGTTTGATTCCTGGCAGCACATGGTGTCCTTGTGCAAGATGCATTCTTTCAGGTTGCTCCAGCTGCCACTCAGCTGGAAAAAATGAGTTGCACAAGTAATTGAAGAGGGGCTAGCCTTATCAAACTGATGAGATGCAGTTTGGGTTGGTGCCAGGGAAGAAGCACCACTGATGCTATATTCCTGGTAAGACAGCTGCAGGAGAAATACCTAGCCAAAGATAAGCCCCTGTACCTGGCTTTTGTTGACATGGAGAAAGCCTTCGACAGGGTCCCCCGATCCCTTATCTGGTGGTCAATGAGGAAACTAGGGATAGATGAATGGTTAGTGAGAGCTGTGCGAGCCATGTACAGGGAAGCTGTCAGTAAGGTGAGGGTTGGCAATGAGTACAGTGAAGAATTCCAAGTTGGGTTAGGGATCCACCAAGGATCAGTCTTCAGCCCCCTCCTATTTATCATAATCCTCCCGGCAATAACAGAGGTATTCAAGACAGGATGCCTCTGGGAGCTCTTCTATGCTGATGACCTTGCTCTAATTCCTGAGTCACTATCAGAACTAGAGGAGAAGTTTCAAGTGTGGAAACAAGGATTAGAATCGAAGGGCCTTAGAATCAACCTAGCTAAAACCAAAGTCTTAATAAGTTGGAAGGCAGACAAACTACAAATCCCTTCAGGTAGGCGGCCCTGCTTGATCTGTAGAAAAGGCGTAGGTAGAAACTCCATACGATGTACCCAATGTAAGCTATGGACATATAAGAGGTGCAGCAATATCAAAGGAAGGCTAACTGGGAAGATAGTTTTTGTATGTGGCAAATGCTCAGGTGCTATAAACACTGAAAATGTGCGGATAACAGCTTCTGTCACATTCTAGGGAGAAAAACTAGAAGTAATTGATAGCTTCCGTTACCTAGGTGACCAAGTCAGTAACAGGGGTGGATGCTCTGAAAGTGTAGCTGCTAGAATAAGAATAGCCTGGGCAAAGTTCAGAGAGCTCCTACCTCTGCTGGTGGCAAGTAAAAGGTAGACTGTATGACACATGTGTGCAATGCTACATGGCAGTGAAACATGGGCCATGACTGCTGAGGACATGCATAAGTTTGCAAGGAATGAAGTGAGTATGCTCTGCTGGATGTGTAATATCAGTGTGCATACACAACAGAGTGTAAGCACCTTGCGAGAAAAGTTGGATTTAAGAAGCATGAGATGTGGTGTGCAAGAGAGACGATTGCACTGGTATGCTCATCATGTGTTGCGAATGAATGAGGACAGTTGTGGGAAAAAGTGTCACACCCTAGCAGTTGAGGGAACTTGTGGAAGAGGTAGACTCAGGAAAACCTGGTATGAGGTGGTGAAGCAAGACCTTTGTACACAGGGCCTTACCAAGGCAATGACTAGTGACCGGGACCTTTGGAGATTTGCTGTGCTTGAGAAGACCCAACAAGCCAAGTGAGACCATAGTTCATGGCCTATGCCAGTGGATGTAACCAGCCCATTTATGAATACCCCTCATTCATTGGACAAAAAACCTTGCTTGTGAAGACATTGAGGCAAGTGAAATCAAAATTGCTGATGTGGCCGATGACAGTACTGCCTGATTGGTACTCGTGCCAGTGGAACGTTTAAAGCACTGGCACACTTATGAGTACCCCTCATTCATTGGACAATGAACTTTGCTTGCAAAGACCTTTTGAGGCAAGTGTAAACAAATCGAAATCGCTGACATGGCCAATGACAGTACCACCTGATTGGCACTTGTGCCAGTGGAACGTTAGAAGCACATCTGAGTGTGATCGTTGCCAGGGCCGTGGATTGGCTCCCGTGCCAGTGACACGTGAAAAGCACCATTCAAGCATGATCGTTGCCAGCATTACTTTACTGGCACATGTGCTGGTGGCATATGTAAAACAACATTCAAGTGTGGTCATTGCCAGTGCTGCTGGACTGGCTCCCATGCAAGTAGCACATAAAAACACCTTTTGAGTGTGGTTGTTGCCAGAACTGCCTGACTGGCCCTCATACCAGTCACGCATAATAGCACCCTCTACACTCTTGGAGCGGTTGGCATTAGGAAGGGCATCCAGCTGTAGAAACTTTGCCAGATCAGATTGAGCCTGGTGCAACCTCTGGCTCACCAGTCCTCAGTCAAACTGTCCAACCTATGCCAGCATGGAAAGCAGATGTAAAACGATGATGCTTAAGGGGTATGGGTGTTTTTGGAGCCCTCGGTCACTTGCATGTTAATTCCATGAGCAGGCAGTTCCATTGATTGGATCAACTGGAACCCTCGTCATCGTAACCAATGGGGTGCCAGCTTAGAAAACTATTACAATTTTTAAATATAGGATTGTATAAAGGAGGAAGACAAGGCAACAGCTTATACTTTACCTAATCTTTTGATATTCCAGTGTTAAAATCCCTTTACCAATAAAGAATGACTTTTATTTTTTGATTAACAGTTTTGAAATATTATTTAGAAATATGAATTCTCTGTGTGTTCTTTTGGTTCCAAACTTAATTCACAACATTTTCTCTTTCAGGCGTCTTCCTTTCGAACAGGAAGTTTCAGGTTATTTAGAGCGGCACGACTTATCAAGCTACTACGTCAAGGTTATACCATCAGATTACTATTATGGACGTTCTTACAATCCTTTAAAGTAAGTTTATCATGATTTCCTTATTAAAATTATGAAGTTGGGATGGGATTGAACCCAGGATCATGAATTTGTGAATGAAGTAACTTACACATCTAACCATTTCACTGAATTGAAAATGTTTTTATTGCATCTTGCCATAATTATATAATTTACAGTTATATTTTGGAAGAGTCATATCTGCCATTTATGTTTATTAATTACCATATTTTCTGGCATACTAGTCAAATTTTTCAGAAGAAAATTTACTATAAAGCAAAAAAAATTGAAAGGTAGGTAGACTTAAATACCAAGACAACTTGGTATAAAAAAAATTTCATATGAAATACAGCAGGATTTGGTAAGGTATTGACACTGTTTGAATGTTTGCACTACATCCTGTATCAACTTGTATGTGAGAAAATATGGTATCTGTTTTATTTGCAATTTTAGATAACAAAATCTTTGTGAAATAATTACAAGAAAAAATGCACTATTCCATTTTAATTACTTTTACCCTAAACTTGTTGAGATCTCATAACACTGACATATATCCACAATTGTCACTCACACCTACTGAATATCACATAATCCTTCCTTTCACTTCCACATTACTACTAATAACCTACTGAGCTTATTAATACTGAAATATGTTTGCAGTTATCACCTCTGCCTGCCAAATATTACACTATACTCTCCTTTACCTTACTATCTTTGCTTCATTTTCATACATCTGTAATTATAATTATCTAAAATCACCCATCTTCCATCATTAAATATCTCTTTATTCCAGCCACGAATTCTTTCAAAATGTCTCTAAAATATTCCAAACTCCTGTCTTATTTCTTCCAGGCCTTGCCGTACGTGTGCCTTCTGATTGCAATGCTCTTTTTTATTTATGCCATTATTGGAATGCAAGTAAGTGGACCATTCCTTTATTTCTAATTCCACATAACTTTTCTCATTCTAACAGGCAAAGACTTCATCATTCTTCATAAAACTTTTGTTTTGGAATTCACTTCTTACAATGAAATTCAATAGATGTATTACTGTTAAAATAAACTTAGTTTTGTCCTAGGTCAGCTCTAAATGAGGAGATCTATGATCAACAATGACCATTCTGGCCATCTTATATTTCTAGGACTATTTGATCCAACTTTCCTTTCCTTTCCCAGTATAGTAGGGTATGATATGAGGGTGATTGGGCTGCTATTTCTGGTAAATCGAGCAACCATTTAGAGGTGCTCTCATTAAAATTTATTTCTGAGTGTGGATTTTATAAACAAATCTCATTTGGTTTTCTCGTTGTTTATGTTAAGAAATAACTGAATCACTCACACACAACGAAACCCTGCAGAATTTCCTCATATTATTATATTAAACTGCTGAGTCAGTGAAATTTGTTTTCTTTTGTTTTTTTCTACTCAAAACCTTTATCCACTCATTTTAAGATATGTTAATTACTGGAAATAATTTACTTTTGCTTGACAAACTGGTTAAAACTACTCCTAGAGCAATGGTTTGCCAAAATTGTTAGAGAATTCAACAAAATGTTGCTCTGGCTCTTTGGCTACGAAAGTTGTCTTTGCTTTTCATTCCACCAAGATTGATAAGATATCAGTCGTATACTGGTGATTTATTTATGTATTCTTATAAAGCATCTTAGGCAAGAATGGAATTATAGAACTAAGATTTCTTGCCTCCTATAGAAATAAATTATATTAACAAAAATGTTTTTAATATGGCCAAACAAAAAAAACAAAACATTTATTTTTAGTGGGAAATTTGTCTTGTGATAGTTTTCTACATTTATATTTCATGTCAATATTTTATTGTTTCTATTCTTGTAGGTATTTGGGAATATTCGACTTGATTCAAAGACGTCCATTAATAGGCATAACAATTTTAGGTCATTTTCTCAAGCTGTTTTACTACTGTTTAGGTAAGTAATTAAAATCAACTTAATTAATTGTTCTTATACCTGTTTGAAGCTGCTATATTGAGTTTGTGGTTAAATGTAGTTCTGCAATAAGGTGTGATAGTGGCTGTATAGTTGAGTTCTTTGAGCTTTCAAGTTGCCACTGAACATCTTGAGGTGATACCTTCAACTATATGTGAAAGATGAATGACCAGCAGTGTTAGAGAAGGAATGAGATTTCATACAAACGAGCAACAGAAGAAGTAGTTGTGTGTAAACATTGTGTGTTTGTATGTGTGTGTGTGCTCTGTGGAAACCTAAATATGAACGGATGTATAGTGAAGTGTATATTATCACCATTTTAATAAATATGTGTGAGTCTTTGTTTTAATTAGCAATGAATGCACTATTGATTCATATGTTCCTGGTTTACTGCTTTATGTTAACATCAAATTACTGTTTGT
>NC_043017.1:14281784-14294284 GCF_006345805.1 Octopus sinensis | reverse complement strand
GAGTTTGTTGTTTTAATACTCCTTTTTTTTGGTTGTTCGTTCGCCGACCATATTTCTCTCCAGAATTCTTCCACTTCTTCTGCCGTTGGTGCTGCAGTGATGTCTATTTTATTTTTGCACAGTTCTTGGTAGAACTTTTTGGGGTTAGAGTTGAACTGTTTGTTTTGTTCAAAGAAACGTTGGCGTTTCTCATACCGGTGGATCCTTTGTGCTTTGGCAAGGATATCTTGCTTTAGCTTTTCTTTTATCTCAGGTAAATCTTTTTCTGTGGTGTTGTATTTGCGGAGTATTTTTGTTTTCTTTTTGTTGCTTAGTAGCATTGATTGTCTACTGATTTCATTAAGAATCGACAGATGTTTTCTCATTTTTTGTATTATTTTTTTGGGGATGTTATTTATCCACAGGGTTTGTTTGGGTGGTGGTACTCCTGTTTGGATGGGTTTCAGTGAGTATCCAGCTTCTTTTGTGGCTGCAGTGGCTGCTGCGTATATTAAGTCATTTAGCTCAGTGATATCGCTATTTGTTTCAGTGGCTATTAGTTCCGTGACGGCTAGGTTTATGTTGTTTATAATTAATGTTGTTGTTTCGTCTATTTTGATTTTTGGGAGGTATGGTCGGTGGTCCATTTTGAGCTCTGTGGTTTTCAGTTCTTTGATTATTTTACTTTTTATATTATCATAATCATTAGGCTCCCCTTCGTTGTTTCCAGGTTTTAGATTTGTGTCGCTTTCTATCTCATCCGTATGTTTGTTTGTCTTGTTTTGGCTTGCTGTTTGTTGTGTATTATTATGTATCCTTACGGTCTGGGTTTGTTGTTTTTTGTTTACATCGTTTTTGTTGGAAATGTTACGTTTGTGTTCGTGTTTTACTGTTTCAGTGTTTATATTATTGGGCATTGTTGTGTGGCTTCTATCTACATTTTCCTGATGTATTTTTTCTTTTAAATGTTCTATTTCTATTTCTGATATTTTTTTTGCGTTGAGAATATATCTCCATATATTTGCTAGTTTATTAGGGTTCATTGTTGTATCCAGGTCTTTATTTGTTATTTTTCTTCCATATTTTGTATGTATGTGTTGTTGTATTTTCATTCTTTGGGTAGAGCACTGCTGTAAAGTAAGCGTGTAGGATAAAAATGTATTCCTCACGTGTCCATTTATGTCTTTTGGGTTTTATTTGTGGGACATGAAGAACAACGTCCGGCCCATTATTTTGATGGTCGTCATTTTCGTAGGGTACCGGTCCGTTCATTTCATAGTTTTTCGTACTTTCTGTATAACAGGTTCAAAGTACGCACTTCTCGATTGTTATTCTTGGGTTGAATAATATCGGTATTATTTAATTTATTCGTAGTTTTTTTGTACATGGTGTTTGGGGCCGGAGATGATCTGGTGTTGATGGATCGTAATGTATCAAGCATGTTTACATGTGTTGTGTTAGAGGTGGAGATGATATTGAGTTAAAATACATCATTTCGTTTTGAAAATAGTAATAAATTTCAATGAGTATTACTTACTCGGATATAGTCCAATCCTTTGTCAGTTATTTTTTAGCTCCATGCGATGTCTTTGTTTCCGATGTTTGTGGATAGATTTCGGAGCACTGTTTTATTGCTCTCACAAGTTTAACGTCCCCGGTGTCATTTAACGTCCCTGGGGACGTTAAACATGTGAGAGTGATAAAACAGTGCTCAGAAATCTATCCACAAACATTGGAAACAAAGACATCGCATGGAGCTAAAAAATAACTGACAAAGGATTGGACTATATCCGAGTAAGTAATACTCATTGAAATTTATTATTATTATTATTATTATTATTATTATTATAATTATTATTATTATTATCATCCTTGGTGTGCACAAATGTTTTACATTTGGAACCAATGTCCTTGATGTTGGGTCACAACCATGGTCATATTAGGGACCTTTTTTACTATCCTTGCTGTTGCCAATAGAGCAGATTTCGGAATTAATGCAACTCTCGTAGTTACACCAATCTCAATAAGGAAACTCAATTTTATTGGTAATGGTAGCTTGGGAAACTGTAACAACTGGGATTACTTTTGTAGAAAACTTCCAGTCTTCATATTTCCATGGTCAAGTCCTCGTATTTTCCTGTTTTCTTCTGTTCTTGTCTGCAGATATAGCCGCATTTATGATGACATGCACTTCTTTCACCCCTTTTGTCCAGAACAATAATATCTGGTTGCCTTGCTTGAAGTTTATGATCAGTCTGTTTCGTAAAAACCCATATGATCTTGGATTGCTGTATGCATTAATCCATGGGACTGCATTTGAGGTTTTTGGGAGGCCAGAAATTGGGGCTGGAGAGGTCATAAAATGTCTCCAATTCTTCAACAACCACTTCTGAATCTTCCTAGAGATTTGGCCAGGATTTAAATCCTGCTGCCACACATGATCTTCCATTAGCAACACTCTCCAGCCAGGGTTTGACCAATTTCCAGCAGCTTCACATAGCCATCTAAATTTGAGCCTAAATCCCTGTTCAGAGATGAGGGGATGGATCCCAACATGTGAATGCAGTCAGAGTGCTTGCTGTGTCCTTCCCTGCTGGTCACAGCTTCATAGTCTTTGTTGCAGCTGTTCCTGTTACAGCTGACAGCCTTTTCAGTATCCACAAGATATTGAGCAGCAGGTATGATGTTGGCCTTTTGATATCCGGTGTGCGAACCATCATGACACATTTCCAATATTCAGATGGTTTCTTGTCCTCCATGTCAGCTTAACTTTTTCTCAACTACAATTTTAATCTTCATGTTCCATTGCCATTGATTCGCTCACCAACACATCCAAGCTATCCCTGAATAAAGGAGACATAAAAAAAATTCCATGATTTGGCTCCAAACCCCTGTATATGTATGTGTGTATATATACATCTGTATGAATTATAATATATACTTATATACTTTTGTACACAATAATTTCTCAAATTTTGAAAATTTTAATTATTGTGTACAAAAGTATATATCATTCATACATGTATATATACACAAAGGCACCAAACTAAAATTTTGCTGCAGTAAGCAGTTTAATTCCCAGTAATGATATTCTTGGTTCAATCCCACTGCATGGTACCTTGGCCCAGTGTCATTTACTATAGCCTTGCATCAACTCAAGCCTTGGAAAGGAAATTGGGTTCATGGAGACTGCAGAAGCCCATCAGAAGGATTGAACCTCGGATTTAAAAGTTCAGCCTTAGTTCACACTGTGTCACACAAACTCAGCTTGAAAATTACATGCCTGTGGAATACTCAGTCACTTATATATGGTAATTTGACAAGTCCCTGTCATTTTATTTGTTAGAAGTTATTTCACTGGTGAAGTTATGTCCAACTAATGCCAGGAAAAGGTATCTCTGTCTTTCTCTGTATTAAATGACCATCTTTCTACCTCTGTATCTTAATATTTATTTTCTCACATATTACCCAATATATCTTTCTCCACATTTTTACAGATGCTTAATCTTTTCGTTGCCGTAATTATGGACAACTTTGACTATCTAACAAGAGATAGTTCAATTCTTGGTCCACATCATTTAGACGAATATAACAGAGTTTGGGCTGAATATGACCCTGTTGCAACGTAAGTGCTTGTCAACTTTTTATTTCAACTAAATTTTTCTCTGTCTTTTATTGAAATATATTTGAATGGAACTTATTTGGCAAATGACTTCATCTGAAAGTGGATGCAAACTATAGAATCATCTGGAAAAAAAAACGGTTCTGTAGTTTCTGTTCTGCTCTTTATATTTTGAGTTCAAATTCCCTCCCTTCAAAATTACTGTAAAAACCCACGTAATTTATGCACTTTTTTTACAAAAACAAAAACAAACTTTAGGGTGCATAAATCACATAAGTTGATCGTTTCCAGCATTTTGTTGGAAAATGACGGACGGGAAGTTGAATCATTTAATGTCAGAATAGGTTTTTACAGAAAAAATATAATGAAGTTGATTTTTATTTATGTTGGACAGTATAATGCTTACTTTTTCTGCATAAATTTACTAAAAGCATTAAATGGTTAACTACTTTTTGAAGTTTGACATTCATGCTGGTAATCATGGTCTGGGCTATATTTTACATTACTTGGAGTTTCTACCTATCATAATGGAGCCCAGAAATTTGTTTAAATAGATCAGTTTTTCTCCGCTTAGGGAGTCTAGCTTGCATTTGCACCAGGAAGCTATTTGCTCACTTTCTCCATGTTATGACACAGTGAAATTCCTCACCACCAATATCGCCGCTATCAGCTTGATTACTGCATCTAATGTTGACTACACCAACATCATAATTCGTCCTGGTGCATGTAAACTCACTAAGTGAATATGACTTGGTGTTCTTACAGAAACCTTCATTTACCTTATACGATGTTTAATGGCATTTCACATTCATGTTGAATTACACAGCAATCTTATGTTCTCTTCATAGAACACTTGTAATGCATGTATTACCAGTTCTTTTGGTAGAGTAGATTTTTGCTATTCTTGTTTATGTCTCCTCACAGACGTGTATATTCTAACAAGTCACTTCTTAAATTTCGCACCTCTCTTTTTCAATAAACATTGCAAAATGTCTATTTCAGTGGGTTACCAAACAGATAGTTTGGTCTCCCGGCTAAAACGGTAATGACAAATTTTTAAGTTTGCTTAACATTTTATAAGTGTGAAAGGGATTAAAATTTCAATACACCATATCAAAGGTTCTGACAAGAATAAGCAGAAAATCAGAGCTTGAGACAAGAAGACACTTTCGACCAATCAGAAATCTGTTTACATAATCAGTTTGATCAGTCACCTTCCTCTGTCGGTTGAGTAAAGTTTCATCCAAGCTGTTGTTTATTGGTAATTAAACTTAATTTGCAACACTTGTGCATATTTATCAGCTTTGTTTTTGTTGGTAAGAATTTTCAACAACTTACCCTGTGATCGTGATTTGAAAAGACAGAAGTATGCTAAAGATCAAACATAATCTCTTGCGAGCAAGAAAAGTAAAATCAAGTTTATTATAAACAACACAAACATTTTGTAATTTAATAGCTTTCTATGTGATACCTGTTAAACAGAAATTATTTTTATTTAATGAAAATTTAATAAAATCTAGTCATAAATAAGTGAAATTATGCTAAATACAACTAAATTCAAAACCTTTTCTCCCTGGCCATATCGGCAATCCTGAAAACTTTTGGGGGTGAATTTTACATGAGTTGAAGCCTTTTTTAACAACTTTTATCCTGAAAATCACCTGCGTAAATCACACAGTTGCGCAAATTACATGGGTTTTTACGATACTGGGTTTCAACATAAACTAGATACCAGTAATTATTATTAGTTATTTTAATAATTTGCTTGTGGTCAGCAGCTGCTATGTGATCTGTTAGAGAGTTTAGAAAAGGGAAATTATGATGAGATTATCAGTGAATGCATCAAGAGGTGGGCATGGCTGTGTGGTTAAGAAGTTTGCTTCACAACAGTGTTCCATTAGGTTAGATTTTTAGAAGCAAGAGTGTTCAGTTGTAGGTTCAAATTTTGAGACAGCCAAAGTCTCATGAATTTATTTCACAGAAACTGTGTGGATTCCAATCAGAAAGTTCTTTCCTCTTCTTGGATGGTAGATATACTCTACCACTTGACAATTGGCTGCCATTTACTTTCCTCTGACCAGTTTTCAAGACCTTGAAATCGGTCAGAACTACTGCTCTTCCACCTTAACAAACCCATTAGAAATAAATTCATTTCTCAAACCCAGAGTTATGTCATTTGATATGTAAGTTTCAATTATTGCTGTTTAATAAACAAATTTTAATTGCTATCATTTAATAAACAGGTTTTAATCAACATTACTACGTCTTCATGTTTCTGCTCTTTTCTTCATTTAACTTTGGAATTATTCAGTTTTGAATTACTCAACATTATTTTCTATCAGATTATTTCTTTGATAATATTCTTTTTACAGAGGGAGAATACATTACACTGACATGTACGAAATGTTGAAGAGAATGGAGCCACCTGTAGGTTTTGGGAAAAATTGCCCCTACAGATTGGCCTATAGAGTATGTGGTTTTCAAGTTTGTTCTCTGTTATTTTGCCTTTTTTTATAAACTACTTAAACTGTAAACATCACCTTTAATTTAAAGCGGTACATTTGGCTCTTACTCAGATTCTATTTGTAAAATATCTAATTCAAGTAAAACGAATGGTTGTGTTCATGGATTTGCATTCGGTTTTAAACAAACCAAAAAGTAACATCAATTTCGAGCTATGCTTGTTTTTCTGTTGTGCAGAAATTGATACGAATGAATATGCCAGTAAATGAAGATGGAACTGTACACTTTTCAACAACCCTTTTTGCTTTAGTGCGAGAGTCCTTGTCAATAAAAATAAGTTCAGGTAAGTCCAACCTCTGCTCAACATGGGGGAGGAGAGCATCTCTTTGCTCTCTATTCTATTCTGTTGCTACAACTCTGGCCTTCGTTCCTTATTGCTGTTGCCTCTCCTTCCATCACCACACAAACATTTCAAACTCACTTTATTAACCATATTTTATCATCCTTCCCCATGCAGGACTTCTTCCCCAGAATATCGGTCACTATGGAATTACCCCTCTCTTCACATTTTTTTCTGACATCTATTAAAACGCAACATCAATTGACAGGGTCTGGTGAAGACTTTGGCTACATCATCATTGCACCGTTCCAATAAAAAATGGAATAAAAGAAAGGCTATAACATTCTGTTTCCATATAATTTATTAACAATTCTTCTTTAATGCCAAGTAATTGTCTCAAATGATTAATTTTGCTTGTCTTTTACAGCTGATGAAATGGATAGGAAAGATGAAGAAATGCGAGAAGTCATCAAACGGGTGTGGCCTGTACATGGGAAAAAAATTGTAGATCTTCTTGTTCCTCCAAACCATGGTAAGTAAATAACCTCATTTCATTGTTCAAGAGAGAAATAGCAAGAGGGGTGGGCATCTGTCCTTAATAGAGGCATAACAAGTGTGGAAGAGCAGCTCTCTTTGGTTGCAGGTTTGAAAGGGTACAACATATTCTCTGTTAAAAATCTGTGTGTGAATATTCAGTTCTGCTGCAGTTTACTTGGCACTCAGTGTGCATGATTTCATTTGGCTTTTCTTTTTTTTGCTATATATACAGGTTTTTCTTTTTTTTCTTTCTCATTTCATTTCTCTGATGACAGAGGTGAACCACAACTTAGGCTAATGCGAAAGTGTGCAATATTTCTAGGTTTTATTAAATATTTTTGTGATTGAATAATAACATTTCAAATGTCAAGAAAATTAATATGTTATTAAAACCACTGAAATTGAAACATCTTGATATAAAAGAAATAACAGAACAGAAAAGAGACAAGAAAAAAAATTGGAACCACTTTAAAATGCTGGGTCTTTAGTAACTTTAAAATGCACACCAGTTGTACATTGTAATATTGTGGAAAAAATAGTAAAGGGTCTCTAATTAGAAAGTTTTCACCAGCGAAACGTTTATTCAATCTTGAGCATCAAATGAGAACATTATGTGAACAACAACAATGTCTTGGAAAGAGTCAGCAGTCAAAGTATCAAATCACTGATCATGAAATCCTGTCTTCAATGGTCAGGACATGTAGCAAGAATGGAAGAGTGCCAAGTCTTATTTAGTGAGCTCACATTGGCAAAAAAGACCATGGGGTTGCCCTCTTCAAAGATACAGGGTCCAACTTAAAGCAACACTGAAAGCTCCTGGAATTGAGCCTAAATCGTTTGAAACACAATCTTCTGTACTGAATGGCAGTGTTCCATCATCATCAAATCCAAAACCTTCAAAGCCATTAGAAGAGTAAAGGAAGAAATCAAATTACAGGAGAGAACGGCTCAACAATCTCATCCTCCACTCACATTGCCTTTGACACTTATGCAAGAATTGCTCTACAAAGGCATCAACAGTTTCATCGTAAAGGAAGGACTCAAAGATGAGATAATGCTGCTGGCACCAATAATTTATTGTCCTAATTTCAATAAATAATTATTTAAATTTTAAATTTAATAATTTAAAATTATTAAAATTTTCTTTTAACACCGTTGATTTACACAATTTCAATTTGCATGATGACTCACATATAAAACAAGGGACAACTATATATAGGGAAGTTAATTATGTTTATAATATATCCTCATTAATTACTATAAAGTTTTTATTTTCAACTAATTGCTACAGTTAAATAAAATTACTCTTGTACCTGATTGAAACATTCATGATCTCAATTATTATAGTATCAAGAAAGGGAAGTCAGCTTAGAAATTTTAATTAATTAAAAATATGATGTGGGCTGAGAGTTTGTCAGTGATAACTCCATACTTGTTTCAGTCTTTTTCTATCTCATCAGTGTAACATAATCTTGCCATTATTTTTCTTAGATCACTATAAAATGTTATGACATATTTTACAGTTTACTACAACTCTTTTGATCTGTTTTTAACCTAGAAGATGCTTACCCTACTAGAAATAGCAGCCTAATCTCCTTCATCCCCCACCTCCATACATGCACTCACATTCCCTTTAAATTTAAAATAGTGCTAGATGGCTATGGTCAGAAGAGTTTTAATTATAGATGTGCTTGACGAGGTCTGATCTAAGGTGAAACAGTCACTGAAACTACTTTTTATCTCACATTTTCAGTCAGATGTTTTTTTTTTTCTCCCTGTAATCACTGGAAAATATTGGGTTTTTTTTCAGAATTAAACGATCGGAAATTGACAGTTGGAAAAATCTACACTGGACTTTTAGTAGCTGAAAACTGGCGAGCTTACAAAGCTAGTCAAAACCAGAATAATAGTTTAAAAATGGTAAGTAATTAAAAAAAAAAAAAACTACACCCAGAATTTTTTATTATTTTGTTATTAAAGAGTTTCTTTTTTTTAAAAAAATTTCAAAAGTGATAAATTATGTCCTGATAAAATATAACAAGTCTTTTAGGACAGTTTTGATGAATTCCTTGTGAAGCTAATGAGAGAATCGTTTATAGTTTTATTTGCTTTATTTCAGAATTATACAAACTGTTGATTTTGAAAATTAAAACACATTTTTGTTCTGGATATTTATGCTATATTCAACATAGTGAATTTCTTTTACACACGTACGTACGTGCAAGCACATGCAAACATCTCTGTTTTGAGTTTCTACATTTCTGTTCCATATATTGTTCTGTACATTTCTTTAAAAGCAAAACTCTTAAGACTTTAGCTGTTCCCATACCATTGTTCTTGTTAATTGCCCCATTATCTCATTTGTGGCCCTTTTGCTTTGTTAGTTGACACACACCTGTCAAAGTGTTGTACTTTTTTGCAGGAGAAAAAAGAAGAGGTCAGTACTTCTTAGCATGAAAGTGTGCAAAACTTTACTTTCACTGATATTGCACATCTTCAAATGTTCTTGTCTTCAAAGTGTTCCGATACAGAGCATACCAGTTCTAAAGTTAAAGAATAGACCTAGCACTGCCTAGATTAACAACAGACATCAACTCAGCCAGATGCCATTTCAGTTAAATTAGCCAATTATAAATGCGAAAAGAAAATCTGTTAAATTTCGAAATAGTACTACTATGAAGTGTTTAAAAGTTTCATCATACATTTGTAGCCTGATCACTGACTCAGTTTTACTGTATTAAGGTTTCAACTATGAGTGACACCTTTTAATTGATATAAAACACATTATCTACAAATTAGAGTAAAAATATGTGAAGATAATTAGAACAAAATCGAAATGCTACCTGGGGACATGTTTTGCAGGAAAGCCAAATTGTTAGATCTGTATTTAATGTCATGAGCCCTGATATTGTAATTGATTAAAATTACATCCATGGTGAGGAAAATGACTAATTAACCTAATGATCAACTCTTGCTAATAAATGCAGGGGAGACAACCCTGATATACTAGATTTTTTTAAATTAATATACAAATGATCTAATAATGATAAAAATGATAATTATAAATCAATTATTAAAATAAACAATTTTATTCTGCAATCAAGATACATCTCATCACACTAGGAATATTTGTCCTCCACTAGCATTGCTGGATCCTCAGTTTTGTGATGTGTGTCTCTGCCAATAATATCTGGTGTATCGTGGTGTTCAGTACAATATTAGTAGTCAGCAAAGCTGATTCTAAGTTGAGCAACAATTTTAGAGCTAGGTGGAATGTGTCCATAAATCTCCATTTTGGTCATGGGCTTAAGCCATGAGAAGTCTTGTGTACGATTTTATCACTTGTCTTACCAAGATTTTATCCTAAATATCAGATTATAATTCTGCTTGCTACTCTGTTAGTAAGTTAGCCTGTGTGTTAGCTTCTGTTGGGTAGTTTTTCCAGCTTAATGTTTCGAGTTCAGGTCCTGCCGAGGCCACTGTTGCTTTCCATCTTTTTGGAGTTGATAAAATAAAGTACCAGTTGAGCAATGGGGTTGATGTAAATTGTCAAATTTTCTCTACTGAAATTTGATCCTTGTACTTATAGCAGGGAGGGTTATTATCACTACTACTAGCAAAAACACTGGCCTTTGAGTGGTTTTCTGCCAGTTTATTCAGTTGGTAAATTAATGATAATCAGTGATCAATAATTGATTTGGTTATAATCTGTGGGTATTATCAATAATATATATCAACTTAAGAAGTTCAGGGTGTTGGATGTGGGTATGAAGACACTGAGTCTTGAAAATGTTAACTGGTTTGAGATTAGGAAATAATTAATGATTTTATTGCTACGATAATGTCATTAATTAATTATAATAAAGATTATGATGATGATATTGCTAATAATTCTTTAGCTACACATCACACCAATTCTGTATTGAAGCTGTTTCCTTTCCTAGAGGTTAACGAGGGACTAATATATATATATATATATATATATATATATATATATATATATATATATATATATATATATATATTTCAATACGGAGCAAATAATTGACGAGAAAAAATTATTCATGAAAAATAATTTGCGAAGATACCATTGTTATTATTTAGTGTAACAATTTAAAAATGACAATAGCAGAATCAATAATATAGGTGATTACAGGCCCCCAAAAAGCATTAAATAGCCGAAGGATTAAAATTAATCAAAGAACAAACTAAGTATGTTGGAAATAACAGTCAAAACTCTTATTTAAATTGCGATTTAAATAAGAGATGTCACTGTTATTTCCAGCAGGTAGACATACTTAGTATATCCTTTGATTAATTTTAATTATATATATATTGTGTTTGTGTGTGTGTGAAATGCCCACATTGTGTTTCACTGTAACCATTATGACCAGTCCTTCTTCCCCAAAAATATCATCCCTTTGTCATCCTTTTCTGCAGATATTAAATTGCAAGTATTCAAGAGGGACTGTAAATGTTCTGAAGCCATTGGTCTCAGAAGGGCCTGTGAAGACCATAGACACAGTCACTTTCTCTGAACCTCTCTGTTCTCCAAACAGTCCCTTCCTCCAGAACAATCCATCATGCAAAGAGATGGACAAAGTCAAGGGACTAAAATATTGAATTTGGTTGGGAGTAGTTCCTTTTATATTGAGTTCACTGGGTAGTCGTGAAAGACTTGATGGTGTAACAGGAGTCACAATATCAATGGCATACATTTGGCCCCTGTAAATAGTCTAATTTCAAGAATTTGGGACATAACAAGTTGTTTGTTAGAGAAACACTTATAGTTTGTGTAAATATAATATTGTGAGCCTATCAACTGGAACAGACGCGAAAAGTCAGAGAAGTAGGGGTGCATTAGGGTGCAATGTGGGTCTGTCGATACGTATTTTGATTAAGGGCTTTGCACAGATTCTGAAGTAATTTCAGGAAGTAACAAACTTTTATTATTTTAATATATTTTTGTATTTCTGAATATTGCCTTCATGTAGAATATATTCAAATCAGGATTCAAAGAACTGTTTTGCTAGTCTCATATTCTAGAAATACCTTTGTTACATGGCTAGCAGTATTATCTGTATGTGTGTGTGTGCATGCGTGTGTATACCTGACAGGCTGCTTTTTCTGATAAATTCACTTATTTACAACATTAACATATTTAATGTAGTGAACCAAAAAGAATTTTTAACCAAACAAAATTGCTCCTGGAATGAGGAGCAAAGTCTTTAGCAGCAATGACAGTTCTTGTTAAGAAAGGCAATGGAGAAGAATATGAAATATAAATTGACTAAAAATGAAATAGAATTATGTAGCAGAGAAGTGAATTTGATCCTCAGTGATATAGGATAACTTCAGGCATGTTTTGCTCTAATTAGACCTTATCAGCAAACTCTGCCTGATTCGAACTTATGAGATTCTAGACTTTGAGAGAATCAAGATTTTGTGTGAAAATAATTTTTTGATTTAGCAAATTAAAATGACATTAACAATGGTAATTTACACTTCTCTACAAATATACATTACTTAAAACTATGATTTAAATACTTAATTTACTGT
>NC_043017.1:14274284-14276784 GCF_006345805.1 Octopus sinensis | reverse complement strand
CTTGAAGGGTTGCATAAATGCACTCTCATTTTTCTTCAATTTCACTTGCCTGTGACTCCTACAGAGCATATGTGGAATCAACACTTACCCATATTCTGTCATTGCAACTGCGTCCACATAAACAGATCTTCCATAAAACCCATGCACAGACAATTGAGATCAGTGGCTACATTTCACAAGAAACCCAACATTGGTGTTAACCCTCTGGACATTATTTCATTAGGTTGGGTACTGATCTTGCAGAAGTCTAAGCTTTATCTCTCAACCAGTTTAACAGAACTGCTTGGCACTTGGCTTCATTTGATGTGCTCCACCCCATTGTAAGCATCTGTAAGCATTTTGTGTAAAGATAGCTTCTTTCCCAAACTCAGATGCCTTGAAGAATAGTCATGACCTCTGGTTGCTCAGCTAAACAAAATATATTCTCATCTACAACTGCTTCTGCTCACCAGAACTAGCTAGATGTGTATTAATCCCTTCCAGGCTGACTTAGATGTCTCTCCTTATGCCCCATGTTGCAATCCTTTCCTTTATTCAACAGCCATAGAATTCCCTTCTCACTTCAAACATCAGTTTGCTGGACTACTATCAGCCACTTCATTATTTCCAGTTTTTGTAGTTCTTGTGTTTGTTTTAAGCATCACAGTTTATGGCCATGCCGGAGCATATTCTATAAATATTTATATCTATAAATATATTCTAGTCTACAGTATAACATTGACTTTTACGGGGTTTTTTTCTTCCTTTTTCTTGTGTAAATGATCTCTGATGCATGGTTGGGAACCCAAATTGGTTTTTTATTGCTGTTTTTTTATGTTTAATATAATTGATTATTAAATGAGTGAACTAAGCTGCTAGCCCTTAATTTTGTAGAGGATTGGCATATTGGGAAAAGTATACAGGAAAGACCTTTTGTGTTTGTGTGTATGTGTGTGTGTGTGGGAATTTAACTGCTTGATTAGTCTCCAATAGATTACACCTTTAAGTTTCACCTTTTCTGGAACTTCAAATAATGAACCAATTCCACAACTTCCTATATTCCTTTACATTTCATTTTAGGATCTAACACGAAGTAGTGGCTTTAAATCATTACCTGGAAACCAGGAATTAGTAAAAATGTTGGTTCCATTTGAAGGACAATACACCTACTAAATATACATGGGATGTGTGTGTGTGTTTATACATAAATGTGTGTATATGTACATATTCATGTCTGTGTCAATGTGTACACACACACATATAAGTATATGTAAGTATAAATGTTACGTTCATGAGTGTGATCATAATCCCAAACCATTGAAGGTGCTTTGTTCTGGCTCAGAACAGATATGGCTTCAGTGTTAGTCTGAAGGGAACACTTTTCTTCTCAATCTTGGTCTGTGTTCATATACACATATATAAACATATGTCTTTCTCTATACATATGTATATTTATGTTTAGATAGATAGACAGACAGATAAATATATACATATAACGTATGTATTTAGATATATATCGACATCAATATCTTGTTATATATGTGAATATATTGTATTGTTTATATGTATATCTACTTGTATGTGTACATTTTAAGTATAAATATATACATATATATATATATATGTATAATTATTTTTTTATTATTACAATATTATAGTCTCATAACAACTAATTAACGTGTCTGATTGGATTCATGTCAATAACCTTCTAGAATTGGAGAGGTAAATAAACAACCATCATACGTGGTTGAATGGAAAAGTATGGCTTGGTCTCTCTACTTTTGGTGGCCTGAAAATGTCATCTGTTTTATGGGTCTCAGACTTGTTGTAGAAATCCAGAACAACAATGATGGATAAAAGAATGCGGCCAAAAGAACAGGTTAATAGAACCAAACAAATGGGGTTGTCTCTGAAGGCTGTCAGATTTATGTGTTATGAATTTGTCCTGTTGATCCAATGACCTGAATTTCACCATTCATCTGACAAAAGTCCACTCTGTTTTTATGTGATATTTGATAAAAGAGTGAAGAGGGGTCAAGGTGATGTGGAGGTAGAGAGACATGTGCAGGGAAAGGTGCAGAATTGGATGGGAGAGTGATGGAGTTTTTTTTTGTTTTTTCTAAAGATGTGGACAGGCATATGCACTAATGTGTATTAGTGTGTATATGTGTTGTGTGAGGCAGTGAGAATGTTAACTTCTCATTTATGGCAAGGGAAAAGCCAGCTTTTATACTTTGGGTCTGCCTGACCAGCTGGTTAATATGAACTTGAGTTCATGAGGGCAGTAAGAAATAACTTCACTTTTAAAGCTCAGTCAGCCCTTGGGTGGAGAGTGTTCTTTAATATGATTTTTTTTTCTGTTAACAGTTTGCACATCCTACTGCTGCTCATGGAAGGTCTGTGCCTGTACAGTCTTCACCCGGTGTTATATTGTGCAGTATTTTCTGCCTATATTTTCATTCTCTTGAATATGACACAAACATTTGTGGCTGTGCAGCCTGGACTTGAAGGAGGCTTCCAT
>NC_043017.1:14261784-14271784 GCF_006345805.1 Octopus sinensis | reverse complement strand
GTGTTTACAACCCTTTCTTATGTTGTGCACGGATCAACTATGCATGTTGCTTCATCCACATGGTAAGAAAACTCAACTTGTCATTCAAGTAAGCAAGTGTGTATATATATATATATATAATATATATATATATATTTTTTTTTTTTTTCTCAGTCAATATTCTAATTAATTAATGCTCATTATGAGAACTCTTGATTACTTTTTGAATGTTTGAAGTCCATTCCCTTTGAGCTTCTGTGCACATCGAACATTTTCTCAGCACATCAACTATTTTGGTCCGCCACTTCTACATTTGATTCTGATCACTTTTAATAATATTGCTTACAAAATATTTCTCTATTTATAAAGTCACATCACTTATTCAACACTTCACATCTACTCCACATATATTTACATGCATGTGTAGCTGGCTGGGTTGATATATATATATATATATATATATATATATACATATATATATATATATATATATATTATATATATATATATATATGCATACACACACTTTGACATTTGTACACACCCATAAATATATACACGCATTCATCTACATGTCTATAGTCTAAAATATTTTTGTAATAAAATCAAATCACATCCATATATCTGAATGTGTGTGTGTGTGAGTGTATGTGAGTGTGTGTGTGTGTATGTATATGTACACACACTCACACATAGATGCATATAGAGAGAAATATATAAATGTGCACATGTTTAACTACTTGTTTGTAGGCACACATGCCTCTCAATTCCATCTTTGCAGAAAATTAAGAAGCATGACTCTGAAAGCACTTGACACAAATTTCCATTGATTTTTTAATCCTCGCTTTTTAATTATCCATTCCTGATTGTCTCTCATATATACATCAAAACTGCTGTTGATTCTAAAATGATCTGATTTCTTCTTTCTTATGTCTTCTAGGGATATTTCAAATTGTTCATAAGCCACAGATTCTTTATGTCCAATAACATGTCTCATAAGCGTCACTGAAGTTTGCCTTACAACACAAATTTTACATTGGCCTTTACACATTTTTTAACAAACTTTTTATGCATTAAAAGCATGATAATGCAGTAAAACATAAGGATTTAGCATGCTAAACTCTTCACACAAAAATTTAATTCTGGCATTTTTAGCTAAACACACACTTAAGATTTGATTCTAAATGCACTTTTCTTTTCAAAGAATTTTCTGCGACACTTTCTGCTTTTACATTCTTCCCATTGAGATTTCTTGTGTTTCTGAAATAAATTATAAATTCCTCACTTTATTTCTTCACCAAATTATATAAAGCCTTTAATGAAACATTTCTTTCTTAAATACAAAGCCAAATGGAACATGTTCCAAACAATTTAGATCGTCAGTCATAGCAAAAATTATTCTATGAGTTAAACTGCAGTCATCCCTAGTTTTGAACTCCAAGCTTCAATTTTGTAATATTAAGAATTTCATATCTTAAAAAGAATTGCTTCTTAATTTTAATTTGGCATTTTCCCTTAATTTCACATAGGATTTGTCTACTTTACATTCTAAATATATTGTAGATCAATTTAATCACTGAGAAATATTTTCTCATCTTTAGATTTCATGTCTAAGAATAAGTATTAGAAATTTTGACTTTATTATTATTATTATTATTATTATGCAATGATAATTGAAAATTAATTATCCTTGCAGATTAACAGAAATGCCTTATTATATTTCTTTCGGCTCATTTTGAGTTCAAATTCTGTCAGTGTCAGCTTTGCCTTTCATCCATTCAAGAATAAAGGAAAGTACAAATCAAATTCTAGAATCGATTTGAGTAACCTCTAACTCCACAAATGTTGGTCCTCTACCTAAAATTAGAACCTGTTATTACTACTACTACTTACTGTTGTTTTTCATTTTCAATGGCAAGCCCAGTATAGTGGAGGTAAGCTCGTGGTCATCTGAATTTCTAATTACACCTTTTGAGCCATTTTTTTCTTTACACTGAGCAATTTTATTTAAATTAAGAAATATAACTTTTTGTGTTTTAAGAATAATTTAAAATATTTTTGATAATTTAAATAACTTAATAAATGATAAAAAAAAGTAAGAATTTAAATAATGCAATAAATATCAAAATGCTTATATATATTTACACTTAGAATATTTTATTTGTTGTTTAAAATTCTTTTGCTTCAGAGAATTTAAAATGGCAAATATAAAGTAATCTGTTTTGATATAAGGGAGAAAAGAAATTATGCCTTATTTGGAATTGTGATGTAATATTCTTTATTGAATTAATTTTTTATAACTATTGTACTTATTTCAGTAGATAATACACTAAACATTAACTTTTATTTTTGACATGGAGTCAGCATCTAAACATAGTTTGTTCATTGACTATTTTCTACTTTCTAAGTTTATATTGACTTAGTGATTCTGTCATCACTACTTTGACATGCCTGGCAAAGTTTGTTTTGCTAAGGAGTTCCAATAACACTGAAACATGTTTGGATTGTCTCCCATACTTACCAGTTCATTTCAAATGATAATAATTATTAACTATGGTGTTTCCTCACTGCACGATTATTTCTGGGCTTAATGTTTAATTAACACTTGACTGACCATATTTCTATTGAAATACTATCTCTAGGTGTTTCTGTTATGTTAAAAAATAATCTAGAATTTGAATGGGTTTAAGAAAATAAACAACTTAATTGGCAGCATTCCCTCCCCATCTCTAATCCTGCTTTTATCTTCCAATGGAGATAATTCTGATTTTATTGGATTTTCTACGATGGTTACTAAATATAACTACAGTAGATAATGTTTAGGATATATTTTTGCCACTGGGTTAGATAGGATAATATTATATCTGTGATTAACTGATAATTAAACAGTTTTGTTGTTATTGATGACTTATATTTATTGCAAACATACAAATGAGAAATTTGTTTGAATGAATTTTATTTTAATATAATAGATATTATATTTTTTTAAAATCATTATTCATTTTGTTAGTTTGTATAGGTACTATGAAATTTGAACAAAGTAGAATTATAACTCTTGTACCATTGTCACATTATCATTGGCAAAAAGCATATTCCTAACATTATACATCAAACAATTGGTAACACTCAAGCTTCATGATAATTCTAATGTTTGGAACATAAATGGGTTACAGAAGAAATTGTGATAGAAAGTTTTAATTTATGCATGGAGCATTTTGATACAGGAGGTTTTGTATCATGAAATCTGAAGCAGTCTTAGGAGAAGGAGGGCATTCTGGAAGAAAGTACTGTACTTCCTAAAGGAAAACAGAATTAAAGAGATCATTTGAAAAAGTTTAATGTCCTTTGTATTAACTATGGTTAACACTTACTCCAGTGAATTCACATAGCGGTTGGGTAAAGGGAAAATCTTGAGTCGACTAACAAAAAGTCTTAATATGAGTCAACTTTTATTAAAACTGAGTCCACAGTTTCTGTATTATATTATTCTAAAAGACATTATTGTAATACATACAGACATGAGTAAGTGGCTAAGAAGTTCACAATTACATACATCTGAGTTCAATTCCACTTTACAGTGGCCTCAGGTCGACCAAAGCTTGTGTGTGAAATTTGGTTGATGGCAACTAGGCACAAATTGTGTGTCAGTCATTGCTGTAAGCATTGGCAAAAGCTGTTTGGATGAAGTCCTTTCCAATATTTATTCTACACCAACTTATGTACATTCTCATTTACTACTGCCTCTAAAAATACAGTGAGCGAATGATTAGTCCATTGGAAACCTCTAATTAACAACCTGTAATTCTTTTACCAATTCAATGTACAAAATAAATAACTGGTGGGGTGTTTAATTGTTTTAGGTATGTTAGAAAATTGCATTTGTTTTAAATTTAAATTATATAATTTTATTATTCCACTTTACCAAAAAATACATTAAAACTCTCACTCTAAATATTTAGTTTGTAAAGTTTTCAACCATTGGAGTAATAATAATAGTAATAATAATTTTTAAAATAATATTCCTTGATAATTTGTTCAATTAAAATTGATTAAGACATATTTACACTGTCATTTTATGTATCACTTATTTAGATCTTAGATTAATTATAAAATTAAAAAAGGATTCAATCCAAGAACTCATTTAAATTATGTAAAATGACAAAAATAAATAATAGAATTAGAGTGAAAAATATTTTGCCCATCTTCATCTAAAATTTATGCAAATGAAAATAAATTAGAAATGATTTTAAAATTTATTTTTATACCAACTAATTATCTCTTCTAATTTCAGCTTTATTAATATCCATTTTTTTAATTACATTATTTTCTGTTGAAATATATTTTGTTTATAATGAACTTAGATTCGTGTAAATTTCAATTCATAATAAACCTGTTGCTATTTTATTCCTATATAGTGTAATGTCAGTCTTTTCCCATATTAATTTGATTAATTAATTTTGTACATAATGAATGCACATTTTATTATTTCTATCATAATTACTATTTTGTTAATTCTATGAATAGTTAGAATCCACGCTGTTTTCCATAATGAATCATTTTAAAATATTCAAGACATAACCTTTAAACATTTTCCAAATAATTTTAGAATTTAAAAAGGGGATTTTGCCCATAGTTCAAATGTTATTGATTTAAAAAGCTACCTCAGAATAAAGATTTTTTATTTATTAATCTACAAGACAATGTGTTTAACATATAACCAATAAATTGGTGAGAAAATTTCTTGCAATTTATTAGATATGAAGAATTAAAGAACAAAGAACATTTTTAGAATTAAGCTTTGTAATTACTTAATAATCTTTGGCTCAGTCTATTAAGTATTTCAGCATGTACTATACTAATGTTTTCTGTGTAGCTGGTGTCCTCGAGTATTTTTCAGTATCTGTTAGAGTAGACTGATGAGATTTAATAAAATTGAAACATGTCCTCTGTTAACACCAAACTGCCAAAAATCGGACTTCCTTCCTACTGCAATCTTTTCTTTCTTCATCAAAATTAATCATTAACATAATGATTTTTCTCTTCGTTAATAAATTAATTAATTAAAATTTGTCTCATTTTATAAACTAGGCTAGTAATTACTTTACAATTTATAACAATTTGATCTCTATAATCATTCTCAAAGTTTTCACATTTGATCATTTTTTCCTTCAATTGAAATATTTAGAAAAAATTTCATTCAAATGAAACTCTAATTCCACTGTTCAAACTTTAGTTTTATATCATGTAATTTAACATTTATATGATACTTATAATATATTCATGATATACATTGTATAAATATATATTTATATATATATATATATATATATATATATATATATATATGTATACACACACACAAAGCAATATGAAGAATAAGATATTTATTTATGTAACATGTTTTCAAAGAATTACTTTTGAATTACTTAATTAATCTTATTAGTAAATTGGCAGAATTACTAAAATGATGAACAGAATGTTTTGCTGTAATTATTTAGGTTCTAAGTTAATCGTCAAGTTAATTTTGTTCTTTATCCATCCAAGCTTGATGAAATAGACTATCAGTTATATACTGGGGTCAACCTAGCCTTCTTCAACCCTCTTGTGCCTTTGTGCCTAAGTGAAAAATGAATATATTAATCTTGTTGGTGGATTGGCAGTGGAGTGATGGATGAAATGCCTTGTGGTATTCACTTGCCTACCCATAGGTCTTATGTTCATTTCTCACCAAGGTCACCTTTTCCTTTTAGACAACTGCAGTAGATACTATAATTACAAGTCATGTATAAGGGTCAGTCTAATTGCCTACTTTTGTCCCCTTTGTCATTTCAGGTCTTGTGATATCTATTTTTCCTGTTAATAGTTATGAAAATTCAACATTATTATGATTTTATTCATAATCTTAATAATTCTCTAAATTTGTAACTCTGACATTGTTAACACCAAGACTATGATTACTTTTTCTGTTTCTTATTGGAGGCAAACTTTCTAACTATATTGTATGGATGTCGTTTGTACTTCTTGTGTTCCTTAATTAGATCGAGACTCAGGAGTTTGAACCCTGCACCAAGTATCATAAGATTCCAGTTCATTCTCCTTGCCTTAGATTAAATGGACAACAGTTTCGCTTTCAGCAGGTATGGATGTGACACAATTTCTTCAAGGAATTTCAGAATTTCACATAGATTATTGTCAGTGACATTTGAATAAGAATGTTCTTTAATATTATCCTTTGTGTTCTGAGTTCAAATCCCATCCATGATGACAGGACTTTCCAAAGTCTTCATGCCTAGCCATAGAACTTTCAAAGTCTCCATCCTAAACACTAATGTTTCCAAACACTCCCCAACTCACAGACTAATATTTTCCAGAAATATAGTAAAAACTTGCACATTGTTGTATTGCGAAACATTTGGACACCTAATCTGTAACTCATGCAGTAACTTGTAGATTTGTAGTTGAAATCCCATCAGTGACCCAGAATGCTAGAGATTTGTGGTTCAGTCCTATCAGCAAGCCTACTGCACTTTCCTCTCACAAAATTGGTTCTTATAATGTCTATTATCTTTTTTATTAATATCAGCAATTTTGATACATAAATGTATTAGTTTGTTTTATTTGCACACATACAACCACACACACACACATTAGAAACTGATGCAGATTCCCCAAATCCAATCTATTCCAAAAATGTGAATAGATACACACACTTGGATGTGTGCATTGACAGTTCAACCAGTTCAACATATTTATAAACACTAGGAACTCTCGTAACTCAAAAAGTCTTCTAGCTTTGTTAGATACAAGCTTGAACTCTCTCAAGGAGAACCTACATAAAACTCAAAGAAAAATCATACATGCATATATTTAAATAAATAAGTGTATATCAGTATTTGCATGTTTGTACATTTATATTAGTTTATATATATATATATGTGTGAGTGTGTGTGTGTGTGTAGTATATATATATATGGAGAGTTTACAAGAAAAACATCAAAAGACAAAGACGAGTGGTGTACAAAACAAACAGATGTATTAGTATAACGCTCAGGAATAGAAAAAGTCTTTTACGTTTCGAGCCTACGCTCTTCTACAGAAAGGGACACAGAAAAGAAGGAGAGAAAACAAATGTGTGTAGTGGCTAACGATCTATCATGGCATCTGACTCGGACAGAAGGGTCACACTGGAGAAGGAAAGTAGGGGAGATAACAAAGTGAAGAGAGAGGAGGAGGGAAGAGTGAAAGAGTAAGAGAGAAAGAGAATGAGAGAGAAGAGGGGAGAGAAAGAGAGTAGGAAAGAAGAGGGAAAGAGAAGTAGGAGTGAAGAGAAGTAGGAGTCAGGGCAAGAGAGGAGAGTTGGGTGGGACGAAGGAGGAGGGATGGGGAGAGGAGAGTGAGGGAGCAGAGAGAAAGAGAGTAGGGGTGAAAAGATGTAGGAGTGAAGAGAAGTAGGAGTCGGGGAGGAAGTTAGATGAAGAGGGGAGGAGAGTTGAGCCCAAATGGCATAAAAGAGCGAAGAGAGAAGATTAATCCCTGTTCACGGCACAAACGGGAGTCCGGATGGCCTCTGTGCAAAGACAATCCAGACACAGACAGGTGTTGCAAGGAGTGACCAGTGGAGCGGAAATGGCATGAGACCGGGGTGTCATTGCCGAGGCAGATGTCTCGGAGGTGTTCTGAGAACCGGTCAGCCAAGTGACGTCCCGTTTGTCTGATGTACAGGGAATGGCAGAGAGAGCAGGAGATGCAATAGATGATATTGCTGGAGGTGCAGGTGAAGGAGTCGATGATGCGATAGGGTCGATGATGGGTGTCAATGAGGAGAGTGGTGTTGGAGAGGTAAAGGCAAGTGCAGCAGCATGGGCGGGGGCAGGGGAATGAGCCAGGTTGGGAGGTAGGGTTGGGGAAGAAGCTGTGGACCAAGAGGTCTCGTAGGTTGTGGGCTCGTTTGAAGGAGGGGAGGGTCGGTTAGGGAAGATGTGTGAAGTGGATGGGTCAGACTGGAGATGCCGGAAAGCTCGGAGACTGGTGCATTGGAGAGGTAGGATGGTGGGGTGGTAGGTGAGGGGAAAAGGGAGGCGGGAGACTGCAGGGCAGGTTTGGAGGGAGAGAGCAGATGCACGGTCCATGGAACGTGCTCTGGCAAGGGCGGTGTGGATAGTGGTTAGGGGATATCCACGTAGGATGAAGTGGCGAGCCATGAGTTGAGACTGAATTTCAAAGTCATGGTTGTCACTACAGAGCCTGTGTAGACGGAGGAATTGGGAATAGGGGATGGAAAGCTTGGTGTGTTTGGGGTGGGAGGAGGAGAAGTTTAGGTATGAGTGTGAGTCTGTGCGTTTGTAGTGGATGGAGGTGGTAAGAATGGAGTGATGAATGCTGACTGAAATGTCAAGAAAGGAGACAGAAGTGTCAGAGATAGTGCAGGAGAAGTGGAGGGCAGGATGGAAAGATTGGACGAAAGAGAGGAAGGAGTCTAGATGTTCGCGGGAGAGTGAGGAGGCACCGATACAGTCGTCAATATAATGGCCATATAGTTCGAGAGTGGGACCAGTGAAACTAGAGAATATTTGGGCCTCAACATAGTTGGGGCCCATTCTTGTTCCCATGGCCACTCCCGAGCACTGCTGGTAGAACTCACCCGCGAACGAGAAGCATTGGGCTACAAACTCATTTCACAATTTATATGGTTGTTCAATGAAACAAACTTGCAGCCTGTAAGATATTCATCCCTATAAAGTATGTATGTTTGTACATATATATTGGAATACATATGTGTAGCTGTGTGTACATTTAATATTAGTGTATATATGTTTTTGTGTGTATGTGCATATAAATGTTTGTATGTTTCTATATAATTTTTTGCAATTCGTTTTCATGTTAATTGAAGTGTTATAATTCGAAAAACAGTAGGATTCTACTTTGATTTAAAAAGCTCAGAATCCAACCTTAATTAACACATATAGGATCCTACCTTAATTAAAAGACATAAGATTTGGCATTAATTGATGTGTTTGTCTTAATTTGAGAGTTTTATAGTTTATGATTCTAAAATAGCACGTGGATACTAAGAACCCTATTAGAAATATCAGGTGAGACTTGAGGTTCTCACTTTTAATATTGACATTTCTTTCTTCTCTGTAAGTTTACAGTATACAATACTTATTTAAGACATTCTTTCAGTTTTAAAAGACTGTTAACATACAGTTTGAAGGACTGAGTCATTCTAGGAGAGAGAGAGAGGGGGGGGCGTATTTTTTTATTATGGTGATTGTTTCTGTTGCAATTGTGAGCTACTGAAGTACAACTCTGTAGAAATAGGTTTTGAGCTGCTTGTGAATTTAGCTACTCTTCATAGATGGAGAATAAAGGAAACCTGTGATGAAATTGTTCATATCAGAAAGCCTTTGATGAAATATTTAGCTCAGTTCAAAGAATGCCAAAGGATTGAGTTACAGATCCAAATAATTCATGTGAAAATGCTTAAAATGCTAATCGATTTGTTTTTTTACATAATATCAAGATTGATGAATAGGAACCAGATGTAGATGAAATTTAATGGCAGCAATACAGTTACTTGTGATGGCATCATTTTTTCTAAAGAGCAATATCTTTGATAATGCCAGGATTTGAACTCATAACATGTGGGTGAATACCAGCTAAATTACTCACCAATCTACTCATACATATTCATCTTTTATGCTATACATTATTCCAACGTTAAACAGCAATTAATTCTTTCACATCAAATATAGCTTACATTCTTCTGCTGCTCAACATGAAATTCTTATTTGTTTTCATTGCTTTTAGCTTTTAGTTGTATATCTATAATTTACATAATTTCATTTTTATTTGTATATATATATATACACACACACACATACACATGCACAAACACACTCATTGAAGCATAAATACATATGATTTTGATCTTTATTATTTTTGTAAGGTTTCTAACACAAAAACAGATATTTCAAATGTTGAATACATAAATATTAAGACCATGATAGAAATTTTTTTA
>NC_043017.1:14186784-14249284 GCF_006345805.1 Octopus sinensis | reverse complement strand
AGTGGCTATCTTTGATAATTCTGTGTTGGTGACCTTTGTCTTTAAGTTGGATCTGTGGAAGGGTTGGATAATAAATTTCGGGCATGGAAACAAAACCAGGAATTGAATGGACATAAAGTGAATCTAGTTAAGACTAAAGCTATGCAGGAATTGTAATGGTGTGAGAGGCAGGCTAACAACTAAGGTATTCTTTATATATGGATGGTGCCTAGAGACAGAAAACACAAAATGTATCCAGGGAATAGTCTCGCAACTACTTAGAAGGCTCCCTTTAAAAAGCTAATAGTTTTATAACCAAAGACATAATTAGCCAAGGATGTGGACAAGACTGCCCTAGCAGTATTATAGGTCCCTTACCAAATCAGTCCAGTGGTATTTATTTATAGACAGCACGTCACAGCATACATAGATCAGAATTGGTCCCCAGGCAACTGCTCAGTGTACCCATCTTCGAAGAGGGCACTTGATGTAGATGCTCTGATAGCATAATAGATAGGGGTGGGAAAAGTTCAAGGCAATACTACCTGTGCTAGTAGCAAATGGCCTCTCCCTCAGAGTGATGGAGATATTGTACAATGTATATGTGTGGAGTATGGTGGTCAAGACTTGAACCTTGAAAGCAGAGGACTTATGGACACTAGAAGGAACTAAAACAAGCCTGCTTCATTGGACATGTGATGTTAATGTGGATGGATGACAGAACACAAAATTAACTGATGGAAACTGGATATGAGAAGAATCCAGTGTAATAGGCAAGAAAAAGGATGTTGTAAAAGGCATATAAATGATGATAGCTGTATAAAAAGTTCTAAGTTCTCTAACTGGATATGGCTTGTGGAAGAGGAAGACCCAGTAAGACATGGAACAAACTGGTGATGCTGTCCCCAGCAAAAGAGATAAGAAGGGACTCTTAGTAACATACTGTGTTGCGGAAACCAGTTCTCTTGAGGAAACACAGCAGTTAGGATGTTGTCTCACTCTATCAATTTTATTTTCTTCCTCCTGCCACCTTTATGATAACCTTTTGCATCTGTCACTGCTCTCATCCACTGTTACCCCAAATTGTTGCTTCTCTTTCTTTCATTGTCTCCTCCCTGACATCATCTCCACCACATCAATGTCTTTTCTTCTTATTGACCCACCTCACAACACTTTCATCTTTCACCCACTTTCTCCTCACAGCTCCTCCAAATGATCATCTCACTTTCAGCCACACCCATCCACCCACACTACCACCCTATTTACCCTTATAATGTGCAATGGTATTGGAGCCCACTGTATCATCCTTTCCACTCTGTCCCTCTCTCTCTTTCTAACTGACCCCAATACGACACTCTTCCATACATCCCACCTCCCACCATTAGAGTCTACTCTGTTATGCTCTTCACGACCCCTTCTCACAATAAATCTGTTTCTGGCCCATTCATACTTTAGCTTCTCTCATCATTTCTCCTAATTCTCTCTCTCTCCCTCTCTCTCTCTCTCTCTCTCTCTCTCCCCACCTCCTTGTTCAGTCATCTTTAATCTTGCAAGTGATAAGGTGACCTCACCTGTGCTGATACCATGAAAATGTGCACGCAGTCCACTCTATAAAGTGGTTGGTATTAGGAAGGGCAACCAGACTTAGAAAGCAAACCAAAACACACATTTGGGGTTTTACATAGGAGAAAGCAAATTTAGTACTTGTAAAAAAATATTTGGAGACATCAGATGTGCTCTATTGCTATTTAAAATGTGATCCTTCAGGTGACAAAATGATGAATATATATATATAAGATATAATGAATACAGTATTAGCTAAGTTATAGTGCTATTTTATTAGTTGTAGATGATGTACATGATAAGATTAACTGAATTATAATAGTTCATTACCATTATATCTTGTGGAGCAGAACATTTCTTTAAATTAGTTTACATTTTTGTATGTTTTAATATATTTTTGATGGTAATGATATATATTGCTTATCATGGTGCCTTCAGTATTTAAGGCATTACAGTAAAGATATTCAAAATATTCTCCTATATAAATGTTGCCTATCACTGGGGGTGTACCTGGATTAAGAAGTTGCTCTCTATGACATTGTGACTGCCTCTGCCAAACTCCCTCTTACATATTCTTGCCACTGTACTGGCACCAATAAATACAGACAGGTGTGCAAGTGGGAGTTTGGCATTAGAATGATTTGTATTTCTCCTGTAGAATCTCATATGAATCTGCTCTGGGGACCACTCACAGCTGGTGCCACTGACTTTTGGCTCTGCTATCATCTGTAAACCAGTTTCAATCATCTTCAGAATTGTCTTGATTCTCAATAGTCTTTGGTCTGTACCATAAGTCTGAATGTCGACATCAGATGGCAAGTTGTGCTGCTACAAGTTACACAGCCCCAAAATGTGTTTCCTTTAAGACTCGTTACCCCCTGCTAGAGTCATCTTTCTAATGAAATTTCACTGCTAAATTCACTCCAATCATTGATTGAAGCGGGATTGACTTATTACAGATCTTCACAAAGACAGAGATCTGTTATACACCGTACATTGCCACAAATACATATACATCCATTATATATATACAGCCATTTGTTTGTTTTTGTCTACAAGAAATATTGTTGAATATTTTTGAAGTGATTGCATTTGTGTGTCAGCTTGACTGTAGGATATTAAACACACTGTTACCCATGTCCACAAATGGCTAATAAATAGAAACAAAACACAAAACTGCCACATTTGACTAAAGCAATGGGCAGAATTCTACGTGTATCAATCATGGCGCTGAACTTTCCTATCTCTGTCTTCTGCATAGTTTGTCTGATCTCAGATGCTATGCTTTCTGCACAGTTTGTGTCAGGTAAATCACTGTGAAACAAACTTTTCCTATTATTCTGAATTCACATTGAAGTCTTTTAGGCCTTCGCAGTGTTGTTGTAGGTTTATACTTCTGACAGAGCAAACATTTGCCATGACACACAACTTACAATTTAGAAGCTATTTCACATCTATTCTGGCAACGGGATCAAACCCATGTAACTGAGTCCTACATAAGAATGTATGGATGCTGGCCAACAACATTTTACTCATCACTTCACTCCTTTAGTCTCTATACAATGCACAATACCTAAAAGATTCTTTACTCAAAATATTCCCATCATAAACCATTTTTCTTAAATTATTTTGGAATTTCATGGTTTAATTTTCATTCTATGATTTTCCTTTATCTCTTTAAACACTGTATTCTCTCTCTCTCTCTCTCTCTCTCTCTCTCTCTCTCTCTCTCTCTCTACATACATATATATATATATATATATATATATATATATAATATCTCTTTCTTTCTATCTCCTCTATACAATATACTTTATCTCTTTCTGTTTTTTTATCTCTCTTTACCTAAGGTTTTTCTTTTCTGCTTGTTCTTGCCTTATCTCTAATCAAAACTATTTTTTCTCTTGATTTGACTTTTGCCAATATTTCAAGCAAAGCTTCTGTTGAATGTTTTTGAAGCCATTTAAAAGCTAAAAGCACTGTAATAACTCTTCTTTTTCAATTTATCTTGCACCGATATCATTCTATAACACTTGGCCTACTTCCATTTAAAACTTCTCTTTTACTCTCTTTTCTATAATTATTCAATGTTTTAATCCACAAAATGTGACATTTTTATGATAAATAATTTTATTATATGAAATATTTCTATTTATTGCCATGAGTCTACACCTTCTTAATTAGATCAACCCTTTGTTTTGTTCTAACATTAGAAAACATTTTAACTCTGGAGTGAAGCTACAGAATTTACTTTTTAGAAATAATTTGTTACTGAAATATTTTATTTTTCTGCAAATTTTATTTTTTTTAATTTATTTTTTGTTTTGCTTATCTCAACCTTCAATTATGTACGTTTTATTTATATATTTTCTATTTCTTTTGCATCTTTATTTTATTATTTTTATATTTGTCTAGTTTATAATGCTTCAATTTCGTTATTAAGCTTTTCATTGAAAGGAAGTTTATTTCTGGAATTCATAGAAACTCACCAAAAATTCAATAATGTGACTCAACTTCCTCAAATTTACAGCTAAAACAAGTATTTGTGTAAAAGACATAAATTTTATTGAATTTTTCCCAATCAAAGTTGCTTCTGAAAATATAAAAAAGACAGATATTTTGGGATTTATATAGTTCTAACATTATCAAACTAATATCTCCTCTTTTGTTTTTCCCTTCTGTTTTGGCTCACACAAGTTCATTTGTTATCTTTGCCTTCAAACTAAAAGAATTAAAAATTTTTTTCCGACTTTCTAATGTTTCTTTAACTTAATTTAAACATTATCTTTTGAATGTCTTCAAAAGAAAACATTGTGTCTGCTCCTACACAAATTTTAGCTTGGTTGGTGATTTTATATTTCATCACTTATGACAATTTAAGAAAAGCCTTCAACATATATATATGCGCATGCTCACACACGTACACACACATGCAGACATATGAGGTGGTATCAGAATGTTCCCAGGCTAGTTGTGTTCAATAAAACATAACTAATTTACCTCTAAGTTTTAATATTATCTCCTTCAAAATAGTCACCTTGCACATCAATACACCAGTCCTGGCATTCCTGTCACTTTTAGAATCTGGCTTGGAAGTTGTCTTCCACAAACAAATCGAGGTCCTTCAGTGATTTGCTCTTGATCTTAACAAAGATGTTAAAACAGCAACCTCTGAGTTGCATTTTCATCTTGTGGAGGAGAATGAAGTCTGCAGCTGCCAAATCTGTTGAATAGGGTGGGTGCAGAAGCCAATATGTTGTTTTTGGCAAGAAACTCATAAATTAGAACAGCTCCATGACAGGGTGCATTGTCATCAGGAAGAATCCAATTCTTCATCCAATTCTCCACAGATCCAGTCACTTTCACCAAATCCCCTCCCTCAAATGCTTCAAAACATCATGGTAGAACTCTCAACTGATGGTCTGGCTCTGGGGAAGAAATCTTCAATGCACAATACTTTGGATGTCACAAAAACAATGAGCATGCTCTTGACTGAGCTGTGGCTCTGTCGTGCCTTCTGAAGCACCATACGACCCATTGCTTCATTGCCGTAAACTTGCTAAGGCATACTCAATGTCTCTGTAGCAGACTCCTAAGTTTAATGCAAAACTTTACATTGCCTCTTTGTTCAAACTTTCCGTTCATGACAAAAGTCGCAGACTACAGCAGACACATGGGATCACAAAAACACAAATTTCACAACTTGCAAAGTAAACACAGCAATGTCACTCAGCCCACTGCATCATGAAGATCACTGCTAGATCTCACTGCACACACATCTGTGTGCTACTATCTGTTAGTGTGCTATAGAACAAATCTGGGAACTTTTTGACACCATCTCATACATACATGCATGAATATGTGTGTGTGTGTGTGTGTGTGTGTGTGTGTATACATTCACACACAATATTTATACAAATATTTTTATCTTAAACCTCGCACTTACAAGTATGATTTAGTAACATGTACCTTACTTTCACTAATAGTTTAAGGTGCCTGCGTAGTCACAAACAGATATAGATGCCATGTTGGTAACTTTTGGCCCAGCACAGAACATCAAGGATGTGACAGCAGGAAGGAGAGAGGGGGCTTCCTCAGCTGGTATTCATTTTAGTTGAGTAGGGTGGAGCAACATGACACAACAGGCCACCCAGTCCAAGAATCGAACCCATGACATTATGATTGTGAAACCCCAACACATCTTAGAATAAAAGATGTTCTCCTAATATTTACTTCAAATTGAAACTCTAGCAATGGTTTTCCATGCAATTTATTTATTGAAAAACCACATTGTAAACCAATCCCAAAAGCCAGGTTCTGATAAATGGTGTATTAAAGGAAATAAGAAATAAAAATAAAAAAATCAATACACCCTTTTTAAAGCCTAGCCAGGCTCATGAGCCCAGTTTCCCGGTTTCAATGGCGTATGTGTTCCCCAGCTGGACGGGACGCCAGTCTATCGCAGCGTTACTCATTTTTGTCAGTTGAGTGGACTGGAACAAAATGCGTTGCCTGGTCCAGGAATTGAAATCACAATCTTATGATCATGATACTGACACCCTAACCACTAAGCCACGTGCCTCCACTAAATAATAAATAGCTTACTCAAATTTCTGTTTGGTTATAAGGAGGATAGCTGATTCCCAGGTGATTTGTGGGGTTGAATTTTGGCCTTTTTTATGATTGTGACTGAACCATTTAGAAAATAAGATTCTGTATGAATAAGTTAAATGAAACTCTGTGCATTTCAAAACATTTAACTTCTTCAAAAGGAACATTAACAGCATTGCTTCACTAGTCTTGGAAGTGGAATGGCCATGAAAGTTACAGATTAGTCCTTTCCTCCAAACTAGTGTTTAAATACTGTTAAGAACTGTTAATTTTATTACTTTATTGGGTCTGAATTCTTTGTACCTGGCAATACATCAAAGATAACTGCATCGTGTGTCTATTGATTAAAATCAAGAATTGGCAACATATGAGGAATGGCATGCAAGTAAACTAGATGTTCTCAGTGGGCCTCAGAACGGTTCAAATTGAATGTATTTGTGGGTTGTTGAGTATCAATGTCTTTTAGACTGTCTTTTGTGTTATGATTTGAATTTTGCTTCCATATGAATTGCCAGTGATGGAAATGGGGTGGGAACAAGGCCATGTTTGTTTGTAAACTATGATATCTGTGGCCATTACAAAAGAAAGTTGTTGGTCTCTGATTGAAGTCTCTTATATTTATTATCAAGAAAAAAAAAGAACACTTTTAACTTAAGTTGTTTAAGTTTACCCAGTTATAGATTTAAGATCTAAACGATAGTTTAATTGAGTTCTTCTTCTTCAAATAAACTATTTATTTATATGTTATGTATTGAAAAACAGAGCTAATCCCCTTCACCCCACCCCACCCCCATCACCTGAACCTTGAGGAACTTTTACAGATTTCACTCTGTTGAAAGCATTTGGATGAGGTGTCTTATACAAAAGTGTCAACACTGTTGGAGGCCCTGTTAAAACATTGTTTCTAGCCTTCCTCCTCTGATTAAAACCAAACATTTTATTTCTATAAATATCAAATGCACAGCAGTGACCATTTCTCGTGAAATACAGTTTTGTTCAACCTCTGCTATTAGACTACATAGGTGAGCAGGGCTTTCTGTAGTCACACTTTGAATGATTCAAGTGTCATACAATATACAGTATGGTATAAAACGCAATAGAATACTTCCTGTTTTATGTTTAATCCCATTAAAAAAATTTTAATACTGTTATTCATCACCCAAATCCATATAGTTAAAAAATAAATTGGCTCTGATGCTTAAATCTACTCTAGTATTTTACCATGGTATAAAGCAATTCTCTTCTTATTAACAGCCATATCACTTAATGACAGTCTTTCAGATGTAAACACTTTACAATTAACTTATTCTCATTTCCATATTTTATTCAAAATATTTTGATAATTTCTCTTATGAAATAAGGCAGAGAATAATCGGCAACTTTAATTTAGTTTGTGAAGCAATTATCTAATAATTAATTTTCTATTCTAAAAATTTAAATATTTTATTATAATTCATTAATTCTTGTGCAAAATATCATACTTAGAATTAGTTATGAATCTTTAAAATATTCACCAATATTTAATAAAATAAACACTTCTAAGATAACAGAAGTTAAATGTTTCCAGCTGACACTGAAATAACATTTAACCATTCAATATACATACACACATATATATATATATATGTTTGTGTGGTTAATAAGTTTATTCCACAAGTATATGGTTTCTGGTTCAGTTCCATTATGTGGCACCTTGGACAAGTATTTCTACCATAGCCTTGACTCAACCAAAACATTATAAAATTTGATAGAAAGAAATTGTATGGAAGCCTGTAGGAGGCTTGAGCAGTTGACTTGGTCTGTTGCCCAGTATAAACCTGCTACTGAGTTCCGGAAGTGTCTTTGGTAGGGCTTGTTCCATTGCAAGCATCCAGATCAGGTGTAGGGATAACTTCCTCATATACTTTCTAATGACAACACAATCAGCCTCTTTTAGGGTTACAGCTACTGTCATTCCTCATTGACTGAGCTACAAAAATAAATAAAATGGGTTTTAATTTAAAGTTAAATTTTCTCATAAAATGTCATTTTTTCAAATGAATTATTTGTTTTATTTTGTTTTCTCCCGATTTATACATATTATTATTACTATTATTATTATTATTATTATTATTATTATTATTATCATTATTATTATTATTATCATTATTATTATTATCATTATTATTATTATTATTACTATCATTATTATTATCATCATTATTATTATTATTATTATTATCATTATTATTATTATTATCATTATTATTATTATCATTATTATTATTATTATTACTATCATTATTATTATCATCATTATATTATTATTATTATTATCATTATTATTATTATCATTATTATTATTATCATTATTATTATTATTATTACTATCATTATTATTATCATCATTATTATTATTATTATCATTATTATTATTATTATTATTATTATTATTATTATTATTATTATTATCATTATCATTATCATTATTATTATTATTATTATTATTATTATCATTATTATTATTATTGTTATTATTATTATTATTATTATTATTATCATTATCATTATTATTATTATTGTTATTATTATTATTATTATTATTATTATCATTATCATTATTATTATTATTGTTATTTTATTATTATTATTATCATTATTATTATCATTATCATTATTATTATTATTGTTATTATTATTATTATTATTATCATTATATTATCATTATCATTATTATTATTATTGTTATTATTATTATTATTATTATTATATTATTATTATTATTATTATTATTGTTATTATTATTATTATTATTATCATTATTATTATCATTATCATTATTATTATTATTGTTATTATTATTATTATTATTATCATTATTATTATCATTATCATTATTATTATTATTGTTATTATTATTATTATTATTATTATTATTATTATCATTATCATTATTATTATTATTGTTATTATTATTATTATTATTAAAGCAGAATTGTTAGCATGCTGGACAAAATGCTTAGCAGCATTTTGTCTGTCTTTATGTTCTGAGTTCAAATTCCACTGAGGTTGACTTTAACTTTCATCCTTTCAGGCTTGATAAAATAAGTACCAGACAAGCACTGCGGTCAATCTAATTGACTAGCCTTCTCCCCCCCTTGTATTTCAGGCCTTTTGCCTATAGTAGAAAGGATTATTATTATTATGTTACTATTCAAAATGCTTTATAGTTAATGCAACTTTTTTCTCTTCTTTATTATATTTCAATCTTGTCCTGTCTGTCATTTGTTGTTAAATCTGTTGTTTATTAACATTGAAAATATCAGCTATTACTATTATTATTGTTGTTATTATTACCCGTATCATTATTAAATGTAATAATTAGCTACATTATGGTCAGATGGAAGTGTAATAAGGACTACAGTAGTCATAATCAGACTCTTCCATGGCAAGGGAAATCGAACAGCTAGAATTAAATGTCTTTGCTTCATATATAAAGAGATGCCTTTAGAGATAGTTTATCAAAATTACAGGTTTGTTTTGTGACATCATTGTAACATCAACTTGTCAATATCTCCATGGTCCAGACAGAATTGGTCGAGGCAATTTTTCTATGGCTGGATGCCCTTTCTGTCACCAACCCCCACTGGTTCCCAAGTGAGGTAATATTTCCCCCATGGCCAGATATGTTTTACACAGAAGACTTCAAAGGAATAACATCTCCTATATGATGGTGAAGTTTATTTTCAACCATCTCATCATGTCACGACAAGGACACACACATCACACACACACACATGGTGGGATTCTTTCAGTTTCCCTCTTCTGCCTACCAAATCCACTCACAAGGCTTTGGTTACCCCATGGCTGTAGTAGAAAACACATTCCCAAGTTACTGTGTAGTAGGACCGAACCTGAAATCTTATGGTTGGGTAATGATTTTCCCGTTGAGTTGCCATCACAGAAAAATGCTGTTCAGCCAAAGCTGAACACAAGTCTCTGCAGAGTCACTTAGTTTGCTAGAAACAGCAGTTGAATTACCTCAAATCATACCCTACCGTCCTAGAAGACTGGCATGTTAGATGTGGTACAGGGTTCCCTGCACATTGGGAAAAGACAGAATGGTCATGGTTGGAATGCCATAAGTCCCAGATCTGTTCAGTCAGTTAAGCAACAACAGCATCTTCCTTTGTCTTCATTTTTGCATTGCAAGATCAGCAGAAATGCAAGCTCCATGCATTGCAGAGCATACAGTTGTTTAACAACGAAATTGTTAGTCTTTTTTTTTTGTTTTTAAAACACCTCATCTGTTTCCATGCTCAACTCTGGTTTTTATTCTTTGTTATTTTTGTTTTCTAGTTTGAAAGGTTACCTCAAAGTTATTAATGTGCTGTCATAATAGCATTCACCCCCCACACACACACACACACACACCTTTTCTCTCTCTGTTTGTGGATCTTAGCAATTATATTTTAATCTTACCTAAGAGCAACACCTAATTAGTTTTGTGTCATTTAGAACAAAAACTGTGACTTTGAGGCCTCACTAATGTCAAGTGGAGTAAATCAAAAAGCTTGTACTTTATAAACAATGTCCTTTGAGATGTTTGCTCTGCCTCAGGGTGCAGATACTCAAGTTCCACTGTTAAGACCATCAGTGAACCAAATGTCTTGTGTTATTGGGTGGGAGGCAGCTGCAACCAATGAAATTATTGTCCACTAATTGCAATAATTATCAAAATATAGAATCAATATACGTCATACTCTTTCTAAAAATGCATTGTTAATTGTTGTTAATATTAAAGAGGGAAAGGGTTTGAAAGATGGTTGATCCCTGTGGTGCTCCTTTTCCTGATGAAGTGGCAGTGAGGGCCACTTCAGCACAACCTGCTGCAATATGGAAATCGGAGATGTTAACTCCCACAATGAAATACATATATCTTAATGTGTTTTGAATGGTGCAACAATGCACCATAATAACAATGATGGACTATAATAACTGGTGTAATTTAATCATCCATAGTCTGATATGATATTTTGGAATATAAAAATTCCTTCTTCAGATATCCTTAGGAATTGATCGAATCACTGCTGTAATCGGTTTTGCAACGGTTTTTTCTTTCTGGAAGCATCTCTGCAGTGGTCTCACGAAGCTCCTTCCGGAATTCCTCATGAGGAGTGTGTGAGGGCAGCCATGTTTCAAGCTTGTGTGTGCTGGTACAGCCGTAGTGCTGCTTCTAAGTTTTGTATTATACGTGCAGTTTCCTTTTTTTATCTTTCTTCTTTTTTATAAAAAATACATGAGCATATCATCAAAAATGAACCTACACACATCCAGATGTAGCTAAATAATATAATGACTGCCAACCTGCAGCCTGTTCTTATTTTGAGCCCTAGTCTATCTATGAGGATAGCTTCCTTAATTCCTAAATTACCCAAATTTCTTTCATTGACCTCAATTGTGACTGTTATGCTTTTGTTGGTGTTCCAGCATCTGTCTAGATATTTTCTGAAGGAAGAGACTCTTGTGTTCAGATGTTCTTTGATGTCAATGTGTAACGGTCTTGTTGTGCTACCCACATAGAACTTGTTGCATTTGTTACATTGTATTCTATACACAACATTTCCCTGTTAGCATAAATCTGTGTCACGGATGGGACAGTTTGCTAGTGTGCATTGATTGCTGTCCCTTGCTCGTTTCTTTGTGAGGTGCCTTTTCAGAGAGGGGCTGGAGTGGGCTGGTTGTATGTCTAGTCCTTCTCTTCTTATGGCCTTTCAGATGGCTGTAGTTATCCCCTCACTAAAGTGGGCTATTTTAAGGAAGCATGTGTTGCTGGGTTTTCTATGTGTTCGGCATGTTGGTCATCTTGGGTACTTAAACCGATTTATATTGGATATAGGGTACCCGTTGGTTTTCAATATTTCTAGGAAGCATGTAGTGTGGCTCACCTTACACTCTGTCCTGCTGCACTTGCTCTGGATGCGTGCAAGTTCATTTCTGGCATATCTTAGTTTGGCACCAAGTGGAAGTGCTGAATTGTACTGGACAAACCTATCTCTACTGGCTGCTTTCTTGTAGAAATGCTTCCGGAAAAAAAGAAGACCATTGGAAAACTGATCATAGCAGTGATTCGATCAATTCCTAGGAATATCTGAAGAAGGAATTTTTAATTTTCCGAAATGTTGTATCAGACTATGGATGATTAAATTATAACAGTTATTATAATCCATTATTGTTATTATGGTGCATTGTTGTGCCATTCAAGACACATTATATTTTACAAACAATACACAATGCTTCAAGCAAACTACAATACTCTCCTATGTATATCTTAGAATTTCATGGTCATAGTGCTCTTTTGATTCCAAAACCCAATTAAAATCTTATTTGACTTCATAATTAACAACAAACACATTTAATATGATCTGAAAACTGGTTGTGGTCTTCATTCCACACTTTGTTTTCTTGACTTTCAGGTGAAGGTCAAGTGTCCAAAATACAAGATTCTTCACTTATTGAGTTCTTCCACAATTTCCTCTATTTCTCAATAGTTATTCCTATTAAGTCCACTTTCAGTTAAATTTTGTTCAACCAAGATTGAAACTGAATATATATTTTAGACATTTGCATTTTATATCTAAAGATACCAAAGAGCAGGGTTCTTACAATAGAGATCCTCTATCAAAGCTATTCCAAAGTTTGGGGCACTGCCCCACAGTGACAATTGAAGAGCCATGCCACCATTTATTGAGTGTCCCCATAAATTCTGTCAACTGGTTGCAATCTGTTTAGATGTCACTACTATCATCCAGTATTTTTAATAAAGCATGAAATTAAGTTACATTTAAAGCTGACAATTTATAAACAACACATTCAACTTTGCAATTTTATAATTTTTTTTATTTAAATTTCATTCTTTGGAATGATTTCTGATTTCAAATTGCAATATAAAATGTACATTTTTTTCCTTTTATTTCTCAAATCTCACACTCTCTTTCTCTCCCTTTCCTTCTCTCTCTTTCTCTCTCTCTCTCTCTCTCTCTCTCTTAGCGTCCACCGTCATTCTTCCAGCGGATAATTGGTGTCATGAGGACCCCATCTGCTCGTTCAAGCCAGAGTATTGATTCAGAACATTCTGACAATGAAACAGAAGGAGGTCACAAGTAAGTTCCAGTCTTTCTTTCTTTCTTTCTTCTTCTTCTTCTTTCCACTGTTCGAAACAGTCCTGGAACTGTTGTGAAGTGATGCCATTTAAGGTCTCCAGCATTTTTTTCTTCAGCTCTTTCACATCTGCAAATTCCATAGTACCAGCTTTCGTCACCAGTGGTGACCTTTGAAAGAAGGTCAGGATCAACTTCCAACTGTTATTTCAGTTCATGACATTCATTCAATTGTGACTGTTTTCTGATCTTCGGTGAGCAAGCAAGGCACAAATTTTGTTACAACTCTTTTCATTCGCAATTCCTCACTCAAAATTTGTGGCAGGGGCTCCAGGACACACAAGTTCGTCAATTGCTCGGTGACGGTCTTCCAAGATTAGTTCATGAATTTTCATGATGTCTTTTTTTATTCATGAGGTCAATGGTCACCCTGAACGAGGTTGGTCATCCAGCAACAAGTGACCATTCCTAAAGCGTGAAAACCAGTTTGAAGTATGATAACTGTTTTGGCTGTTGTTTTCCTTCATTTCAGCCATCGCAAAAATCAACAAACAGAGGAGAAGCACTGCAATACAAAGATGCACCATGTGGCAGTACAACTCCACTGGACAACGCTGGCCAGCATACTGATGCCTGAATGCCTGTCAGCAGACCGTGGCATAAAGTAGTTTCTAGTAGTGGAAATCCGACCTACAATGGGCTTGTCTCACAGAGAATGTTTCTGGTTACTTTTGGGTACCCCACTGTATCTATCTATCTATCGGTTTATGCATATATATATATATATATATATATATATATATAGATAAAGAGTAGATAGATAGATAGATATGTATATATCATCATCATCATCATTTAGCGTCCGCTTTCCATGCTAGCATGGGTTGGACGGTTCAACTGGGGTCTGTGAAGCTGGAAGGCTGCATCAGGCCCAGTCTGATCTGGCAGTGTTTCTACGGCTGGATGCCCTTCCTAACGCCAACCACTCCGTGAGTGTAGTGGGTGCTTTTTACGTGCCACCTGCACAGGTGCCAGACGGAGCTGGCAAAATATTAATAAATATATACATATATATATATATGATAAACATAAGTTTATAAGTTTATAGAATTCCTTCCTTACATGCTTTTCACTGTTGTGGTTATTTGCATCCTCTGCACAGGATGTTGAACCACAACAGATCGTCAGGGTAACACTTTATTACATTATGTTACACAGATCCAACTCATCAGTAATATCACACATCTAGCTGTACACACACACACACACACAGTGTATGCTTAAACTGCATTATGAAATATGACTTAATAACATGTTTAGAATTTCAGTTTCCTTTGCAAGCTGTTTGATATTATAGATGTAAATATTCAATAATACTAAAATCCAAAATTTCAACCCTTTCTGCTTCCATGTTCAGATAAGGAGTTATCAAGTGTATGGCACTGTTGTTTTATAAATTTTGATCTCAATGTTTTAATTTTTCAAATTCCCATCAATTTCTGCTCATTGTTCATGTTGGAGCATGGATTGGACAGTTTGTCACAGTCTTTCTCCTGATTTGGAGGAGTTGTTGCCTTTCTGGATGGGGGTCACAGACCATGTTTCATTCACACACACACCAGTTTTGGTAGAGTCTCTATAGCTGGGTGCCCCCCCCCTTATCCCCTACTGGCTTCATGTCATGATATCAGTACTAGAAGTTGCCTTGTTCCTGGCAAGCATCTAAGAGTTGTCTTTATCCAGTCAAGAAGGTAAATGGAAGAGAGAACTTTGAGTGAGAGAAGAGAGACAATGATGCCAGGAAAAGAGTGATTGGGGCAAGAGTGTGTTAGTGAGGTTATAAATGGGAAAGAGACACTGATTTGTAGATATGAAAGATGAAATAATCCTCATAAACATCATGACACGAGAGAAGACAAAGGCCAAAAGATAGAAAAGGGAGAAATAGAAGTTAGAAAATGTTGCAGTGAAGCTAGGGAAAATATATATTAAGCTAATTATTTTTCTGTATCTTAATACTGGTTTGCTTTGTTTTCAGCGTCGATAGGAACCATGATAAGACAACTTGGCAGCGCTCATTCAGTTTCCTTCGCCGTGGCAGTAGTCGACGTAAGAAAGATAACTCTGTACAAAAAAGTGAAACTGCCAGTTTACAGGTATGCTTCATCTTCTATTTGCAGGAAACTAGTCCCTGCTGGTAAGGTTGACAAGAACTTTCACTTTCTTTCTCTTTTTCTCATCTCTTTCTTTCTCTCTTTTGTCACACATTTATTTTCACCTTGACAATGCTTTATCTGTGATTTTATTGATGTTTGTTTTTTATTCAAATATGTCAACATGTTGGGTTATTTATCAGATTCTCTCAATTAAATTATTACTAGTCTTAACTAATTTAAAAAATAAAATTTTATATCATTGAATTTTAAAATTTTACATTTGAAATCTAATCATTACATTGGATTGTGTTTTAATCATTGACCTAATCTACATCCTATTTTGTTTTCTGTTTTTCTTGTTTGTTGACTTAACATTTCTCAGGTAGTGTATGATTTAATATTTCCCCAGGTAGTGTATGACCCTGCACGCTGAACAACATCAAATCCTTCTATTTATTTGTTTTTATTTTATTAGAATGTTGTTAGATTTTGTAAGAAATGAAATTACATAGTTTTGATCTTTCGACTTGGATTAGTAGTTTGTGTGTCATTTCTTCTCAAAGTTTTATCTGTTTTCAACATATTCTGGTGAAGGAATTTTCTCTCATAACTCATACATTTGTTCACAAACCTTAAGAAAATCTTCTACTAAACATTCTGTTTTATAAGTTTCCTTTCCAATATTTTTTCTCTCTCTTCCATCATCTCTTCAGCACCAGAGAAATATATTCAAGTTTATTTTTTAAAAAAACTTAACATTCTAGAATATTTATATGATGTCTACATTGAATATTAATGTCTTGTATCCAATAATTAGGGTTAAATATTTATGTTTCTTTAAATTATCCCTTAATATCAATTTGTTTCAATAAGTTCTCACCAATATTTTAATATTTTACTTCTAAACAAATGCATATTCTTAACCATAATCTATGACATTTCAGTTCTTGAAAATCGGAGCAATACCAATAATAATAATAATAATAATCTTCCTACTTTAGGCATGAGGCCTGAAATTTTGGGGAAGGAGACTTGGGCAGGTCAAGTACATCAACTCCAGCGCTCAGCTGGTACTTATATTATCAACCTTGAAAGGAACTCAGAACATAAAGAACCAGAATAGAATACTAATAATAATAATAATAATAATAATTACACGTCTGCTTTCTATGCTGGCATGGGTTAGACAATGTGACAGGGAACTGGCAAGCTTCAGAGCTGTGTTGAACTCCAGTGTTGTTTTTGGCATGGTTTCTGTGGCTGTATGCCCTTCCTAACACTATAATAATAATCTTACTATAGGTACAATGCCTGAAATTTGGGGGAGGGGGTAGTCAATTACATCGACTCCGGTACTCAGCTGGTACTTATTTTATCAACCCCCAAAAGATGAAAGGCAAAGTCAACCTCGGCGGGATTTGAACTCGGAATAATAATAACCCTTTTTGTATTAACCACAAGGTCTCACTTGTACAGTATAAAATTGTGATATAAAAGAGCTACGAAACATTTGATGATAAAGATACGTGTAATAAAGTGAGGACGAATCAAACATTTATACAAAATGTTGAAACAGGCTTAAAATTTAGCTGAAAAACTAAAAAAGGAGCATCAAGGTAGGATGAAGGCACATCATACAGCTTTAATCATCTGCAAATTTGATCCCTCTAGGTCACCATGATGAGAATTAAATCCCAAATGGAAGGGGCTGATACTTAGCTATCAATTTATTGTTGATGCGGCATTTGTCTCCCATTTTTGCATCCCTTTTTTCTTCCTTTTTACTTCTCAAAATGTTACTCTTTCATTATAATTGTTCCTGTCTATTATTTTTTTTCTGGTTTTCAGTATTTTTATGCCTGTAAAAAGAAATTAGGAGAGATGTTCTCTTCTGTTTTGGCCCCATTAGGATTAGCTCCTGCTACTGCCTCATTTGGAGTCACTTTTTGGTGACTGAGAAATAAGACTAATGGCTACTATCCAAAAATATATTTATAGTTAAAAAAAAATACAATGTTTCAACAAAGCTTTTCTACCTCATTTTAGAGGGTTAGAATTTGCTTAAATTACTATTATTATTATTATTATTATTGAGTGAGAGAGCAGCGCATGCCATCAAAATGACACTGGGGTACAATTATATGAAGCCCAATATACCCATCATGACTACCCATCTGATAAGAGTCTACCAGGCACATGCATCACAACCATATGTGTGAGACATGGTAATCTCCTATCAAGGTAAATAGCATATAACCTTGCAGGTGAGACCCAGTTAAAATTTTCATCATGTCAAGTAGTCCATCTCGCTCAAAAGGTCCCTGAATAAGGTTTATTTAAGGACGATGAATGAAACACCCATGTTTCCAGAGGTGAATTATTCAAACCCCAAAGAATTCCTCTCAACACATGGCTACGATGCTCCCCCACTACTTCTGTTTAGTATCAGCTGTTTTCTGGTCTTTTGGTCCGTATACTGGAGATCACTCAGATACCTATTATTATTATTGTTATTATTATTACTACTACAGTAGACATCGCACAGTATACAATATGGTGAAGTTGTTGATTGAAGATATTATGTCTACCTGGGGTTTGTACTCAAGCCATAACAAGGACCTCAGACAGACAGTGCTTTACACAATATGTGTGCAGTTCCAAACAATGCCGACTTTTGCAATACACCTAGATTGTAGGGTATTTCTAAAGTTTTCTGATGTTTTTTCAGATTGGATGCTATTGAACCTAGTGTTCCAATAACAATAAGGATAACCTTTATGTTTGACTCTCGTAGCTGCCACATCTTAGCAATCTCAATCCTCAGGTCTCCATATTTATCAAACTTTTCTCTTTCTTTCATGATGAAATGTTGATCTCCTGGTACTGCTACATCAATTATTAAACATTTTTGTTTGTCCCTCCTAAAGGTTACTATATCCAGCCTTGGTGCTCTAATACCTTGTCTGTCTGGAAGTCAAAGTCCCAGAGGATTTTTGCCTTCTCCTTTTTGTCCATTACCTTTTCTGCTGTATGTTGGCACCGAGCACCCGTAACCTCATATCCATATTTACAGCATAGTAGCCAGTGGAGTTTTTCGGCTACCTTGTCGTGTCTACGCTTGTACTCTTTCTGCACAAGACTTTCACTAGCAATAACAATGTGAGTCGAGCTTTCAAACCTCTTCCCACACATTCTGCAGAGGTCCGGTGCACTTATGTGGTATATATTCTTTTTCACACTGATTTGGTATTCAATGCCTAGTTCTGGCCAGTGATGATTAGGCTTTCAATATTCTTTTTTAGGTCAACCTTCTGGAGCCACCTCCATGATGCTTCCTGGTCTTTTAATTTGTTGGTTTCATGGTGGAGCTGACCATGTAATTCCAAGTGGAGTAGGGCTTCTTCTCTCTCATTGGCTGATCTTCATTGGAATTCACGAGCACTCTCAAGTCCATTTTTGTTAAATCCTTCTGCATTAGCAGCATACTGTAGCAGGTCTTCTTTGCTGTTTACCAAATATTCTGCCATGTTTCTTCTTTCACTGTTGATGTTCTCCCATATGCTAGTCAGCCCACGTCCACCTTTACCCCTCTTCATGTAGAGCCTGGGTACATTTGCCTTAGGATGAAGGGCACCATACATTGTCATTGTCTTTTGGGTTGTGCAATTGGGTTAATCTCCACTTGTGTCCATTTCAGGATGGTGAAGAGGGTGGATTTTCGACTACCTGTGGGATTACAAACAAAACCCAGCAAAGGGCAGAGGAACTTAAAATGTCAAAGGCCATTCCGAAAATGAGTAAACAGAACTCATGAGCCTTGGTTGTCAGTCTGTCTAGGGGAATGAACACTCTGATTTAAAAACTGGGGTAAATAGGACTCCTTAGTGATAGTGGTGACACCCTGTCAGTGTTCAATGGCTCCCTGCCTGGGATGAAGGTGAATGAACTATGAATTGGGGCTTAACTCCGGAGCAGTATTTGGATGAAGATACGGGACCAACTGATGCACACCTGTCTCCTAGTGAGAATCAGGATCATGGTCCCCAACATACTGAAATGTGAAAGGAACAGGCCCAACTTATGGGTAGTAAGAGCTTTGCAGTCTTGATTGACTCCTTTGCTAAACCAAGAGGCAAAGTGTGAGAAAAGGTGAGTAGCTGGTGCCTTGAAATAACCAGTGCTCTGGGTAGGCTGTACTCATTAGCCTTGGGTGGCAAGCAGCCTACGAGAAGGAACACTCTGAGTCCAAAAGCAGAGGAGCAAGGACCCTGCTGCCTTGGCGGACTACATTGATAGAGATGGTATCTTGATAAAAATACCAGTTGGTAGTAACCTAAAAACACACCTCATTTGTGAATGAAAATACCAAACAAAATAAATGACGATAACGGTGTGAATAGGACTGGAACCAGTGGTGTTGGTGCCACACCTGGCAGGTGTCTCACTGTGCAGCAGGGTGGGCTTGGTCATAATCCAATAACTGCTAGCCACACTACTAGACGTAGTCCTTGTACTGGTCAAAATATGCAACATGCTCACAAGCAAGTGCTCTGTTGCTATAGTGCACCCATTATTATTAATATTATTATTATTATTATCATTATTATTATTATTATTATTATTATTATTATTATTATCATTATCATTATTATTATTATTATTATTATTATTATTGAGTGAGAGAGCAGCGCATGCCATCAAAGTGACACTGGGGTAAAATATACGAAGCCCAGTATACCCAGCAGGACTACCCGTCTGATAAGGGTACACTAGGCACATGCATCACAACCATGTGTGTGCAACATGGTAATCTCATATCAAAATAAACAGCACATGACCTTGCAGGTGGGGCCCAGTTAGAATTTTCTTCAGGTCGAGTAACCCATCCCACTCGAAAGGTCCCTGAATAAGGGTTGTTTAAGGATGTTGAACGAAACACCCACGTTTCCAAAGAATCCCTCTCAACACATGGCTATGATGCTCCCCCACTACTTCTGCTCGTGGTCAGAGATGCACATATCGTCAGCCACTAAGGGACATGCTCAACTGCTTAAGGTCAAACAACTGACAAGCAAATCTGTGGTATTGAGCAGAATATTTGCTGTAGCCCATCTTTTATACCAAGACAAAACAATGTACATGATAACACTTCCAATCAGTTAAGATCAGAAGCCACGAGAGCCACTGCCTGGTACTGCATCAGGGCATTTATTATTATTATTATTATTATTATTATTATTATTATTATTATTATTATTATTACTATTATTACTATTATTATTATTATTATCATTATTATTATTATTATTATTATTATTATTATATTATTATTATATTATTATTATTATTATTATTATTATTATTATTATTATTATTATTATTATTATTATTATTATTATTATTATTATTATTATTATCATCATCATCATTATTGTAGCAAGCTGGCAGAATTGTTAGCGCATCAGACAAAATGCTTCATAGCATCTCTTGCAGTTCTTTATGTTCTGAGTTCAAATTCCACTGAGATTGACTTAGCATTTTGTCCTTTCACAATCAATTGCAATTTAGTTCTGAAGTTGTTGTAATTGACTCCCAATCCTTAAAACTGCTGCCTTTCTACCAAAATTATTATTCATCATCCTTTCAGGGTCCAATAAAACAAGCATCACTTGAGCATTTGAATCAGTTTAATCGACTTGCCCCCTCCCTCAAACTTGCTGGCTCTATGCCAAAATTTGAAATCATCATCATCATCATCATCATCATTATCATTATTATTATTATTATTATTATTATTATTATTATTATTGAGGATGCTGAGTTGGCAGAATTGTTAAAATGCTGTGAAAAATGCTTTCAGGTATTTGTTGCGGCTCTTTACATTCTGAGTTCAGATTTAATCAAAAGCAAACTTGTCTTTCATCCTTTCGGAGTCAACAAAATAAAAAAAAAACACTCAAGTAATGGGTAACCAAGTAAATCCCCCCCACCCCACCCCATTTTGGGTCTTGTGCCCGTTGGAAACAATTATAATTATTATCAATAATTATTTCACTTTATTTAAACCTCTCTATAATAAATCCTAATGTGTAACAAATAACTTTATATTTTAATTTCAATAATTTTGATTTTATAATTTTTCAATGAAGTAGTTATTTAGAATATAAAGAATTGCATCTTATCATTTTCTGACATTTTTCATAGGCATTTATATGATTGCTTTCATTTCTTTTTCATACTAACAAAAAACAAACAATCTTTATCTAGAAACTAAATCTGACTAAAGCTTCATTAACCAGAAGATATTCAAGTCGAAAGATCTTTGTAATAAAACTCTACTAAAGTGTCATTTATATGAAAGCAATCTCTATATTCTTTACTTTATATACTTCTCCTAATGCTAACAGCAAAAAAAGATATTGATTGATTCTAGTTTCAGCTCACGAGCTGTGGCCATGCTGGGGCACCGCCATTTGATATGTATATTCAATTTAAATATTTTGAAGAGAAAATTTATAATTCTTAGTTTTTAGTTTTATTTTTAATATATTCATGTCACTTTACAAAACTTGAAATTATCTTCTCTTTCGCTCATTCGTTGACATGTTTCCTCTTTATGTGGCTGCTACTGGGGCCTGATAAAACATCCTATAATACAATAACTGTGTAGTTAAGTGGGTTATTTCACAACCACATGGTTTCAGGTTCAATTCTACTGTGCAGCATCTAGGTTCAGGTCAACCAAAGCCTTGTGAGGGAAATTTGGTGGATGAATATTGTTTGAAATGCTGACAGAGCCACCATGGCTGACTCAGTCCATCACTCTGTTTCACACTGCCTCTTAGCACTTAAGAAGTAGTGAGGCCAAATCTGAGGGCAACCTTCTATTTGAGCCCCTCTGGATGTTGACTTTGGAGTTTTGACTCCAATGTGATGAGCTTCAAATTTAATTGTGAGAATGTTTTATACATCCTCGTTTTCTTATTCTCTTAATTGTTAAGTGTTAGGTTTGGAGGTAGAGAGGTTGCCTATAGATATTGTAGAACATCCAACAGAAATTACAAACTGTTTATCAAATAACTTTAGATGGCTTGTAAACTGCTTAATGTAACTATTATTTTTATTAAATACTTTGATTACAAGGTCAAATTTTCTCCCTGACAAAACATGGTGGGTGGCTTGTTTACAAGTCCAAACATGCTTTGAACACATTTGAACTGGTGTTAACATTACATAAATACTTTGAATATTACTGGATAATTTTTTTTTAGCCAATCTTTAGTAAATTTTGAGTATCTTTCAGCTCAGTATTTCCATCTAGCTTTATCACATAAGTTTTAAATTCCATAATGGCACAAGAAAACATGGTTATGTTCAATATTTTGTTAAACTAAATTACAAGGAAACAAGATTTAAGATTCAGTGTCCAATATATATATATATATCTGGATACCTTTTAGAATAATTATATTTTGTTTTTTTTTATTTTTCCTTTCATTTTTTTCTTTTCTTTTCTTTTTTTTATTATTTTTTTTTATTGTCTCAGAATCAAGCAAATTACAACCCAAACCAACAAAGAGGTGGCTATGTTAACCGTTCTTTCTCTGGTGTTGATGAGACTCAGTTGTATGAAAATCCAAAGTACAAGGTAGCAAATTTAAAAAAAAAAGAAAAGAAAGAAATAAGTGCATTCTCTAAAATCTTATGGTTCCCTGCATGAATTTGGTAATCTTTGGATAATTAACAGTGGCATATTCTAGAATTCTTAAAACATTGCTGGCTTTTCTCTTTTTGATAATATTCTGGTGATGGTTAATAGACTTACACTGGTGAATATGGTTTTTTTTCCCTCTTCTCCAAAACAACCCATTAAGTTTACAATACACTGCAAGTTGTTGTTCATCTCAATATTATAAACACTTTGAAATGTGCCAAAATTACCCGACATTTGTAAACCTAGCAATAGTATGCACGTTTAGTACTGTATCATTGTACTATTGTTTTATAACAGAATTTTATGTTCTATAGAATTATTATTATTATTATTATTATTATTATCATTATTCTTATTATTATTATTATTATTATCATTATTATTATTATTATTATTATCCAATTTACTTTGGTAAATTATTTTCCAAGTAATTAATGCCAATTAATAATTCCTCTTTTTTCAGAGATTTATTAATTAATCTTAAGTTAACACTTATTAGAAACAAACATATTCCTATGAATTGGTGTGCCTTTTGCTTTCTGCAGCTCTTTTTTCAGTAAACAATGATTAAATAACAATATTTATAAAGTCAAAACGCAAGCACTTCCATTCTATACGAGAATAATGTCTTCTAAAGCTGTGTATATATATATATATATATATATATATATATATATATATATATATATATATACATATATATATATGTATATATGTATATATAGTCACCTAAGAATCAATAAGTCTCAAAAAATAACCACTCGTGTATTTGTCTGTAAACTGGATACAATAATCAAAGTATTAAATATTTAGTATTAGATAACATTGTAGTTATCTAATCTATGGAGGGTGGAGGGGGAACTTTGGCAGGGGTCCAAATCTTTAACACCATGTCTATGCATATGTGTGTATGGTTTGGTTAAAAACTTTGCTGTGTTCTCAGGATGTGATGATAGAAGGCCTAATGCTGGAGAGCCTAGTATTTGTGGTCATGGTATGGCCCATGAATAAGATAATATATATCTTCTTTCATGTGGGTATGGGCTAAAAAATCTTGTTCCAGTAGTTTAAGTAGATGTCCAAATGATAAAAAGTTTTTAATATGATTTTTTTCTCAGCTAAACATTTTCTGCTGCTGTTAAAACACGGCTTGAATTTCTCTAAGATTTTCCATTTGATGTTGCACTCCATGGTGCATTCTTTTAACAACCATACATTCCTTGCCAGCACTATGATATTGCATCTCTCCTGGCTATGGATGGAGCATTTACATTTGTTGACTCTGGTCCTGAAAGGAGCTTCTGCTATACCTACATGCTTCCAATTCGAAGCCTTTGACAATACCTCTGCCTATGACTATCTCCATGTTGCAGTGGTGTTGCCCCTGCATGAGCATCCTGCCTCTGTCTCAGGTGTGGGCCTTCCTGCCAATATTTCTTTACACTGGTTGTGTAGTTAAAAGAAACTCTTAAGGTGTGTCTATTAAAAAGGTGTGTCTATACAAATATAAGGAAAATATTTGTTGACTAAGCTAAGGAAGGTCTTACACACACAAGTTTTCACACTTTATCCTAAACGAGTTAAGTGTCTTATTCAAACAGAAATAAGTTTCAAATTTATTTATTTATTAGATTTTCTTTTGATTCACTGTGGGATGAATGTTCAGCATTCCATTACTGACCCGTTTGTGTTATTGTAGGTTTACTTGTCCATCTTAATTAATTACAGGTGGGATGGCAGTGATGAACCATGGCTTTTGACTAAGTAGTAATACATAGATATATTATTCCGGTGGGTGACATATTCCTAGAACCTCTATCAGGCCACTTGGAATCTTAAAAAAGAATTAAAGTCTGAGTCAGTACAATCCATAAACATAAGTTCAAAAAAATATTTTTTATTTCACCCAAAGGCTCTTCATGTGTTTATATATAATAAATGAAGAAAAATAGATGACTATTCATTTACTTCATGCTACAAATGTTTCAATAGTATGATCATTTCTTTGCACATGGTGTATTACATAATATGACATGATATTACATTTTTTCCATTATTTAATGCACTTCATTATCTGCCATCATGTCAAGCACCATTAACCATTGAAGGAATAGATAACAAATTATGTAATATCACATCGTTATGTAACACAATGTGTGCAAATAATTGTATATGCCATTGAAACATATGTAGCATGAATTGAATCGGTGACTTTCTATCTATCATCATTTATTAGATTTCTTCTGCCGCAAGTGTTGTTACAGAAATCAAGGTTGCAGATTACATATTATTTAATGCATTAGGGCTGCACTGATTTCTCTACCAACTGGATGATTGATTAGAAATACACAACAGTGTTCCTCTAGAGTTGCCCACCAGTCAAATACATGCTGCAGTTGATAACCATGATCATTAATATTTCACATATATATATATATATATATATATATATATATATATATATAATATAATATAATATATATCTGTAAATGTTATATCTGATAATTATTCGGTAGCCAAGATAAATCTCTGAGTTTCGGATGCCAAGGTGGAAATCCACACCACCATCTCTTCAGTTATCCGGCCATCGGAAAAATGCTCTTCCCAATGGCCGGATAACTGAAGAGATGGTGGTGTGGATTTCCACCTTGGCATCCGAAACTCAGAGATTTATCTTGGCTACCGAATAATTATCAGATATAACATTTACAGATATATATTATATCATATTATATTATATTATATATATATATATATATATATATATATATATATAATATATATATATATATATAGCATGTATATAGGAGTTTGTATGCATTTATGTATATGCTTGTATATGTATACACACACATGCAAGTAGTTTTGCTGCAATCTTTAGCTTAATCAGTCTCAGCACTTATAACAAAAACTGAGTTTAGGCTGAAGTCATATAAAAGACATAAGGTTCCACATCCGTCTTTCTGGGTGTCTAAAGACCTTTGCTTAGTTGACACAGAAAATGGAATGTCTAACAATGGTGTGTCCACAACATTTACACACCCCTTACTGTGGAATGTAGGCCTAGATACACTTTGATATTGTTTCTAAATTCCTTTTTTTTTTCAGGTTTGCATTGCAATAATTAATGTTTAGTAAACATATTTGTTAAAGTTGACTAAATGTTTTCTTTTACCACAGGTAGACTTGTGTTGTGTTCTACACATACACACACACACACACATACATACACACACATTTATATGTACACATCTGCCAAGACACATCTATATCACCCTTCATCATTTTCATCTTCATCAGCAGCAGCATCTTCATTTTCTTGCATTTCTTTCTAGTTTTAATCATTTCTTTTTCAATGTTTTTTTTAATCATTTTCTGTTTCATAGATTTTTATTTCAAGTTGACATTTCAGCAAGTTTTTAGTTTTATGTTATTAATTCAGCATGGTATATACACACACACACACACACACACATGCACGCACGCAGGCACACACACAGTGTGTGTGTGAGTGTGTGTATGCATATATACATACATTCTTTACACATATATATATATATATATATATATATATATATATACAGAATATTCAGGCTAAATATGACAGTTTGTATAAAAAGAAGAGAAAATTTTTAAAAATCAAGATATATCAACTAGACTGTGGCTGGGAGATAGCTATCCTCAGCTGCCTTCAGCTATCCTCAGCTGCCTTTAGCTTTCCCCATGACCTGGAGATGGGTTTGAAACCTGGAACATGCAGTCATCACTGTGTCCCAGGGAAAATCTTTGCCACCAGCTTTGACTTGGTTTTGAAGGCAGAGTGGTTGATGTTTTTTTCAACCATACACTACACATAGAATTTGGGGCTGGTGAAGTCATAGAAATTTGCCAACAACCACTTCTGACTCTTTCCAGAGTTGTAACAAGGAGCTGAAACATGCTGCTGCAGCAAACCTCTCCTGCCAGGGATTGACCACAGTCTCCAGCAGCTGTCTGAATTGAGCCTAAGACCCTGTTCAAAGATGCAAGTATGAACTCTGAAATGAGGATGCAATCAGAACACCTGCCGTGTCCCTTCCTGCTGGCCCCAGCTTCACAGTTTCTGTTGCAGTGTTTACAAAGCTCACAGGGTCCTGAGCAGCAGTCATGATGTCAGAGTTTTGATACCCAGGACGAATCCTCATGATCCAGCCAGCTCTTCTCCAATATTTATATGGCTTTTATTTTGCCATGTCAGCTAACTGTTTCTCAACTAGAACTTTAATCTTTATGCACTCCAACGCCATTGACTGTTCACCAATAAATCAAGCTGTTCCTTAAAAAGGGGGACATAAAAATTGTCAAATTTAGCCCAAACACTCTATGTGTGTGTTTATATATATATGTGTCATATATATACATACACACACACACATATATGTATATATATATTTGATGTACATATATATGTATGTATGTGTGTGTGTGTGTGTGTGTGTATCTGTGTGTGTGTGTATCTGTGTATGTGTGTGTTTGTGTGTATACATATATACCAAAAAGCTTTAAAATTTTTTGACAGAATATTTTCAATTTAGTTTTTTATGAATGCAATCTTTAGTTCTATCTACTGTGGTTGAATTTTCAAAAATTAGTTAAAAAAATTTTTGTTTTATGTCCATTCTTTTCCTTTTTGTTTTGTTTTTCTTAAAGTATCCCTAAATTATTTTATTATTCAAGTATTTTCTGTATTTTGTATATGTTCTTTTTTTTTAAAAAAAAAAACAATATTTTGTTTAACTTGAAAAGGCGGATCTGAAATGTTTGTTTTCCAACTTATATTTCCACAGTAGATAGGGAACTAAGGAACTGAGTGAGGAGAGAGAGAAAAGTTTAGGTCTTCAAGCAAAATTTAGAGTAATTTGGTTCAACAAAAAACTTGCAGAGTCAAGGGAATCCTTTTTCATGACCTACCTTTTGCCTTGTAGAGCATTGAAATGAAGGATGTTGGACGACGAACCTCAATTGGAAGTGAGGCCAGTGTTGATAACGCCCTTCTCTCCATAGCAGCAAATCAAATCACAGCTTCCATGACTAAACTCAACAAAGATGAAGTAAGCATTTGGAATGGCTCTCCCTGAATTCTGAGCCAACTTCATCAAAACTGTGTTTTGCACCCACTCTTCTTTCCTACCAGCCTTTCACTTGTCAGTTGGTATTTTTTATTCCCCTCCTTCATTTTTTGTCCTCTTCTTCTCTTCCCTTCACCCCTGTAAGCAATCCCCTGTATGTACTCCAGCTGTTTTGTCTCTGTGGTAGCTTGTTGTGCTGGAAATGCATTTTATTATTATTATTATTACTATTATTATTATTATTATTATTATTATTATTATTATCATTATTATTATTATTATTATTATCCCCACCTCTATTTTCCTTCGAGTGGATGAAGAGATGGACTAAGTGGTTGGCTAAATGATTTTCTTTGGGTTATGGTTCCTGTCATGCCTTACTATGGTCAGTCATGTCTACTCTTATACTTGTTAATTAGCATGCTCATTTAAATGCTAATTAACATCTGACCATGTCTATGCTGCTATCCCAGATTAAAAGAAAAAAATGATAAAGCAAACACTGTGTCTTGAGTCCTGAAATGGCACCCAAAATATTCCTTGTTCGACTTCCACCTAAATCTCCTCAATGTTTACTGCTACCTGTCACCTCACTGCATGTTCCTGCTTATAATACAGAACTATTCATTTTCTTTACTTAGAAGCTTGCCTGAACACCAAGCAAGTGCTCAGACAATCCAACTGTTAAAAGTCATACTTTGTTAGATTTTAAACTGTAAAATTATCCTGAAAACAGACATGAAAAAAAAAAGTCACAAAATGGCAACCTCATCATATCTTGATTCTGAATGTGTAAAGATTTATTTATTTATTTTATTTATTTATTTATTTATTTGTTTAGTGAACTTCAGTTTTCAAAATTAAGAGATCCCACAGATTACTACATAATTCCAAATAGGCATCTCAGATTTATGCCATAGTTTAAGGGTCCACATGAGCATTCGCCATTCTTTCCACCTAAAACAACATTAGCACTAAATTAGTGATTTCTGCAGAATCAACTCTAAATTTCTACACTTCTCAGTCCTCAACGGCAAAATATAATTCTTTATTAAATAATAACAAGATGATTTAGCCTGAAAAATAACCAAAGTAAAATTGAATGCAGTGAAAAGGGAATATATTAAACGGTTGGTTACCATTAATGGTTAGGCCTAACAAGAAAGGGGAACAACTCTGTATGTTTTGGGGGGATTATGCGGTTTCAACAGCATAAGAATAGTTTCTACCATGTTCTGCTGGCTGTCTTGTAACTACACTGAATGCTTGTAACTATATAGAGTGAAGTCCAGAAAGTGAGGTTAATTGATAGTGTAATTAACTAGATGTACCTGTGACCCGTTGGTTCACAACCACTCCAAGTTGAAAATGTTGATGCACAGCTGCAAAGGAAAAGATACTATTTCAAACTTCATGCAACAGAATTCTTAAATAGCACCGTTCCCCTGCCTTTGGTGTACATGACCAATTGTTTCTTCTTTGAAAATGTTCAGATGGCCTTCACCTTCTTTCAACTCCATGGCTACTTCAACATAAAGTAGCGAATTGTGTCAATGTCCTCCTCGTATGGTATTCATTGACAGCCATATTTATCCTCATAATTTCTGAGCAACATTCTCTGTGAATCCGGTAGATGAGCTTGCAGTCTCGCTATTTCAGGTGCTCTTTCATGAGATGAAAATCCTAAAATGGATGCAACTGCTTTGGATGGTCCAATATACCGACCCATTAGATATTGACTAACTTCATTATCTTCGTTTATCTGAACAGCAGCTTGGTCATTTCCTTGTACTTGATGACGTACTTAATTGACCTCAGTGAGGCACTGATTTGAATGTTGCCATGGCATTTGAACGCTCTTCGAAGGTTTCCATTATAAAGTACAACCCACTTGTTGTTCGTTTTTTTCCATTCTTATGGAAAAAATACTATTTCGAACTTCTTGCAACAGAATTGTCAAATAGCACAGTTCTCCTGCCTTTGGTGTGGCAACATAAACATGAAGAAGTGTTTCTTCTTTGAAAATGTTCAAATGGCCTTCACCCATTGCAATTGATCTTCGTCTGTTTTTCTGCCTTTTGATTAAGATGATAAAGATTGATATTTTATTTTGAATAAAATAATAATTTTCCCCTTTCAAAAAAAAATCAAGTGCCCATGATTAAAAAAATATCTCATAAAACTATAGGGAGAATTTCTATCTTTCAATCCATAATACTGCAAAAGTTGTATAAATGAATAAGGTGAAAAAAAAGAAAGTAAGAAAAATGGTCTGACAGTGGAAGCTGCGACAACTCTTGCAAGTATTGTCACAAATCAACATTTTCAACTTGATTTTTTTTTTCTTAAAGTGGGGACTGACTCTTTTATTTGTAATCTTTATCATTGTAATCAATGGGTAGGAAAACAGACAAACTTTGAGTTTTAGTATAATATAAATTATAAACAATTATTGACCATATATTTAAAGGAGTAACCTACTTACTAAACAACAACAGCTGCTGCTACTACTATTTGTGATGGACTGGCATCTTATCAAGGTGTAAAAATTATTCCTCATCAATTTCATACTTTGAGAAATGAAGATGAGCTTTATTTCTGTGGCTTTTCAAAATTTAGAAACAAGTCTTTTATTTTATTTTAGCTAAATTAACACAGCTTCAGGCAAGGAGAATATGAGCAACAACAAACAAATCAATGTATTTTTAAATACTGAGAAAGAAGACAAAGGAAGTTGACATTTTGGACAATGATCCTTTTTCAGGACAGAAGCAAGAATGGAAAGAGAAAAATAAAATTGAAAGCACAATGTTTGTTCAGTATGGCACAACACTCTAAAGAACACATTGTGTTTTTACCTTCCTTACACATTCCTTCTGTCTTGATGAAGGACTAATATCCAAAATATCAGCTTGCTATCTCTCCCATCATACTATGAAAATCATTGTTGCTCATGGCTTAGCCCTGAATTATTTACTTGGATTAACATCAAACATTACTGATGTAGGCTTAACTCAGATTATCCTTGGCACTTTTTATTACATAACACAACTTCAGTCTATTGTCTGCAACTTCTTTTATATCCAAATTTCTAGATGTTTTAATGAAACCTGTTCATTTAACTGGGTGCAAACAAAGGCTTTGTATAAACATTTATTCTTCCTTCTTCTCCCTTTTTATCCTTTTCTGTATCTCTCTCTAACTCAGTTGTTTTATCTATCTATTTCCTCTTCCTCTCATTTTCTATTTTTCTTTATCTAATTATCTCTACCTGTCTCTCTAGCTAAATAGCTCTCTACTTCTCTCTCTCTCTCTACATATATATATATATATATATATATATATATATATATATATATATATATTATATATATATATATTATATATCTATAATACCTTAAAAGTCAGATTGAATCTTGCTTGCTTGCAATGTTACTCAGGCAATCTGGTGCATAATGGGAAAATACTATGAATTATGTTCCCCTGAAATGTAAATATGAACGGAATGAAATAAATTTTGCGTAAATTGCATAAGTAGTTGTAAAGGTATTAAGGGTTTTCAGAGAATGAATACCCAAAACGGTGCTTAATGGGGAAAAGTTTCCAAAATTAACTTGATCCTAGAAGGGAAGTAACTCTTACCTTTCGATTATACATTGACTTTGACAACGAAAAATGTTTCTATTTTAGCTTTTTGTTAAACGCAATATTTTAATCATTTAGAAATATTTTTAAGTGAATGTGATTTCAAAAATGTAAGTTGTTTGTACAGTAAATATTTATATTTTAGCTTTCTTTAAACAGACAATATTTTAATGGTTTTTAAAATTCTTTTCAAGTGAATACCATTACAAAAATTCTTTTTGGCATACATATTTTGTAAAAGACCCATCCATAACCTCAGTGTGAAATAATATTTTCCATAGGTTTTTTTCGAGTGCATTCAACATATCACACTTCCAAAGATTTGGCTGGTATTTTTAGCATGCCCTGATACCATGTAACTGCTATTTGCGATAAAGGACCCACAATACCTGTTATATGGTAGTTGGGCATACAAGAAATAGCAGCCAAATCTTTCCTTTTCTGCAGAAAGGAGCTGCTTATGCATGATTTTGATGTCACATTCGTAGAAAGCATGCAAAATATCCTGGAAAAGAAAAATATACCTCACAAAACAAAACTCCATTGCTGGGAAACTCAGACTTTCCCAGTGATCCAATGGGTCACAGGTAGTCTCTACCCCTTTCTATCAAACTTTATGCCTCTGTAGCATTCTATCATTATTTCATACACTTTCAACTACATAAGCAGACATAGATAGTCATTAGAATAATATAATGGAGAAGCTTAAGACAGTTAATTAGAGATAATTAACTACTGGTGACCTTCAGCACAGATTTCCACTTCTTGTATGTAACTATTTCATTTAGTTCCCTTATGTCCTCTGGAGAGGTATGAATGCCACTAACTCCCAAACTCATTGAATACAATAAAACTTTAATTACTTGATCACAAGATTACTGAATTTTGAAGCTCAACTTCAATTTCAAGTTTACAAATCGGTTTTAGCTGGTTTAAACCTGTTCAACTTACTTCAGATTGTGTAGTTTCAATTTAAAATTTTATAACAAATTTACTTTCAAATTTAGAAAGCTGTTAGTGGTATGAATATTTTCTTTCTCAAAAATCTCAAAACATTTAATGACATCAAAACAAATTTATAATCAAGAAACAATTTATTTAGTATTTCATATTTTTAATTGTTTTTATTCAGTTTAATTATGTTTTGGTTTCTTTAGTTCCACATTCAAACTTAAAATTTCAAGAATTAAATATCATTTCTTCTCTTCATCTTTTCCTCCCCCACCTCTCTCTCTCTCTCTCTCTCTCTCTCTCTCTCTCTCTCTCTCTCTCTACTTTTTCTTTCCATAAACCACAAAATATAACTTCTTTACTATGCAGCGAGGAACACAATCAAAGCTAAATAGCTTTTAAATGTTTTCTTTTCCTGATAAAATAATAGATTAAACACAAATCTTTGAGATTCTTTATTGAAATGAATAGAGAACTAGTTAATGATGTTTACACTTGTAATTATTGAGTCTTCTTCACCTCTCAAACTGTTGGTCATATCAGTTATGTTAGAGAAGTCTTTTAATGTAATTAGTAGCACAGAACTTGCATTCAAATATGAATAATTCATGTTCACAAGCATTATTCTAATTAGCATCACTTTTGTGTGTGTGTGAATTTTACAAGAGATAAACATCAATTTTAATGAAAGCAAATTTTATGCAAATGTGCTTCATTTGCATATTTTCTGTCTTTAGTTTAATTAGTGAGATTATACTTACATTATTTTAATGGGTTATTTTTACATTACTATACCTGTGTGTTGCACATGCACACATATATTTGTGTATGTAAGTGTGTGTGTACATATGTGTGTGTATATATATATCGTCATTGTCCTACCCATGCTAGCATGACAGGAGGACATTAAAAAATGATGATGATGATTGTGCATATATATATATATATATATATACACATACACTCACATGCACATAGCACATATGTATGCACACATGCATACATGTGTATATATGCATAAAAAATTAATTTTTCCTTTTATACACATGCACACATGTATGTCTTTACATATACACGTACATGCACACGCATCCACACACACATACATATATGTATGTATTTATACATACCCTCAAACACTTGCACTCGTTTCTAAAAATTCTATATTTAACAAATAACAAATTGTAGGCGAGGTGTCCACTCAGAAATCTCTTGTTTATCAAAATATATTAATGAAGACTTCACAATGCTATAATTGTCATTCTTAATTAAGTACATCGATACAATAGCTTTCATTTATGTTAGGGTGGATCTCTCCTGTATTTCAGAGATAACCTGCTATTTTAATACACATTTACATTTACTATAGAAAGAAATGTTATTACTTAAAACTGATTTATTCATATTTCTTGTGTTTATTGATGCCCATCAAATCAAAATAGGATTTCATGTTAAGCAATGATTTATTTAGTTCTCACTAAATGATAATACAAAAGCAGTTTTATTTTTATGATACACATAATGGATCCATATTGTTGCTTGATAATGCAAAGTATTTTTATGTTTAGGACTGAAAATTATCAATGGTACACTGCTTAAAGTTTATCCTTTGTCAGTCTTCATATACAATGAATCAAGATGGGCTGTCTTACTAAATTAGACATTACTAATAATTACATCATGCTACCTAAGTTTATACATACAGTGGCAGACTGGGTCTAAAAATATTGGTTGCCAGGAAACTAAGGGGGCCCACCCGCAACTACAATACTATCATTTAATTTTTTTTTTTTTTGTTAAAAGTATTCTTTTCACCTGTCTACAAACACAGCCAGGCTGAAATAATTAATGCATTCTTCCAGGAATTAATAAAAAAATTCTCAAACTTGAGGGGATGGGCCCCTTAAGTAACTAACATGGGCCCCCATATATAGATTCTAATGGTGCAGAGGCCCACTTGCTATCAGGCAACCTGGCAAGTCTGCCACTGTATATATATGTGTGTGTGTGTGTGTATAAAGTTTGTATGTATTTGTATGTTTGAGGTTTGTGTGTCTAAATGTATAAAGAACCTTTCTTTTGCTCTGGCTTCTATTGAATGTTTTGATATTGACTACCTGCCAATGCTTTTCTATCCATACCTTTATGCCTTTTCTGCTGTCACCCTCCTCTTATTTATGCTTAGCTTCCTCTACTCCCTCCCTCCCAATTATTCTTATTCATTTTGTTATTTTAAATGTGAATCCAATACTTTAACTATTTATATAAATTAAACTGGGAGAAAAACATTTAGCAGTCCCAGATTTTTTAAAATTTTATAAAATTAAAGGGTCATTTGGTCTGAGTAACATATCAGTGGAACTGTCAAATTTTCACATGCGTACTTACACATCTTAGGGTGGGAATCCTAAATTTTGGGACAGGAGAGAGATGGTGAGATGCGGAAATTTTCATAAAGGTACTATTGGATGTCAGGCAACTTTGTAATGAAATTTGATAACTAAATCTCACATTAATTCTTCCAATACTACGCTATTTCAGCCCTCTGAGAAGCAGGACTTTTCATGGGGACTGAGGCCCGAACACGCAGCCCATATTCCTGCTCCTAGACCTGGAACGGGTTCTAGTAAAGGGTTACTTTTTACACATACAGCAGTGCCTCTTTCACCGGTATCACCTCGTTCTCCATTGCCTCCTCAGAGTCCTCTTGGTTCCCCAATGGCATCGCCGAGTATGCATCGACGTTCTGTGTCTCCACGTAGAGGATTAGACGTGGGGTTCGCATCTGCTGTTTCAAATATAGTTGATCAAGCACATTCTATAGCAGAACATGAAAGACACAGGAAACACAGAGGAGGTGAGTCAATTATCGTTATACAACTTTGCTTTAATATTACAATTTTTATCTTTCAGATTAAAACTTTCCCTCAGTTACTTTGATCTAATTTACACAATTTTTTACTTCAATTTACAACTGAAATGAGTCGAATATATAATTGGTGAAATATGAAACTTGTAAAGTAGAAAATTAGTCAACTGTATCCTCAAGTAAACACACAGAGGACATTTTCATATTTAAAGTGTCCATCATTAAAATAAACATAGGTTTGTGTCTTGTGAAAGAAAGTGGAAGCATGATCCAGCAGCTTCTGTTGAATAAGTGTATGTTTGTGTGTGATAAAAATAAGAATTCTAATGATAATGTAGCATTTTCTACTCACTATTATATATATGTATATATATATATATATATTCCAAATTTGTGTAAATGTGTATAGAATAATATATCAGTTGAATAAAGTTACATTTTTTATTATTGTATTTAAAATTTTTTTTTTTATGTTGAAGCGTGTTAAATATGAAAAAAATATTTTTTAATGTTCATAAAGTTCAAACCAGCACTTTCATACACTCGTAGTAATCATCAGATTTCAAAATGTATTTAACTGACAGCTGAGTTCTTGACAACTGTAGTAAAATGACTGACTTCTTCCTTTTCATACCTTTTAGAAGGCTCCGACAAGCTGAATTTTTCGAATATGGTTTTGACCAATCAGCATGCATCATGGTTTGCCAAGCGCATTGATATTACTGGCATAAATCCCGCCTTTATTTAAACCAGTTACCTTGCAGTTTACATGTAATGGTTTTATGAGTGAGCAAACTTGGTTGGTTTCGATCATTTTCATTTCAATCAGTGGAAGCCTTCTCTAATTTGTTTTTACTCATATGTTAAAGATATTTTTTCAATCCACATCATTCACTGGTTGTTACATTATTGTTGTTATTTCCATTCACAACAGGTCTGAACATTTTAATCAACCGTTTTTCTTTTATCTTTCTTCCAACCTCATTTGTGTCACGTAGTTTGTGGAAAAGAAAAATTAGAAACATTTTCTGACCACATGTTTCTAAATGTTTGCTCAATGGAATTTGGCGAACATTAGTGTCCCGGATTTGTTGTCTGTGGACTCATGAGCATTCCGATAATGCGTTCCGTCTTGCCAATATATAGTTCCTCACAATTAGGGCATTTAATGCAGTAGATCAAATTTCTGCTTTTGCAGTTCACATCTGCATTTGTGTAAAATCTGCCCATTTTTTGGTTCTAATGGATCTACCAGTATGCATGCATTGACATATTCCACATCTGTTATCATTACACTTGGATACTGTGAATGTTTTATCCTGTTTGTTCATATTGAATTTTGTGTTTCTTAACCCTTTCATTACTGTATTTATTTTGAGATTCTCTGTGTTTCTCTCAATTATTTTAAAATAACAAAGAATTTAATAAAATATCTCATTTATCATTAAGCTAGTGTTAGGAACATTAATTATTACTAAGCTTTGGTGGAAGATTTTCATTCAAAACTTATGAAAACAAGACATTTGTACTACAGAGCTGGAGTCGGTTTCAGGCGGGTTGGTAACGAAAGGGTTAATAGTTTCTTTCGGTTATGTGGTTACCTTTTGCTTAAGATAAGTGTTTGATTAGTTATTATGTTTCTTAATTTTTCACTTTCTTTTATAATTTGCAAATTTGTTTTGATGATGTTAAAATGTTTTGGTGATGCGAATTGTGTGTTATACGAAATGGTCTTGTGTTCTGTTGATGGCTTTGTCTTTTTTGTATTGCCCTAAGTAGTTTTGCTCATTGTATGCCATTTGCTATAAGTAGGAAAGGGTAATTTTGCTTCAGCAGAAATCTTTTGAGTTGCATTTTGTGTGTGTTGGGTGGAATAATTTGAAATTTAGGTACTGATGTGTATCTGTGCCTTTGTAATAAATACCAGTTGTGATTGTGGGGTTGTTTTAATTACCATTATATCAAGAAATGGTAATTGTGTGTTGCTGATTTCTTTTGTAAAATTGAGACTAGGGTGTTGATTGTTGAGGAGGGTGCTGAATTCTTCCAGATTTTCTAGGGATTTGCTCCAAATTAGGAAACAATCATCAAGGTCATGCCTTAGTTTTCTTCAATTATTTGATAAAGGTTTTGTTCCAAATATTTCAATGCTGAGCTTGCGAAAACTGGATCAAATCGTGTCCCTATAGCTGTGCCTCGAATATGGAGGTAGTTTTTTTCCATTGAAAAGGAATATATTCTTTACGGGGATGAGGCTGACTGCCCCCAGTATGAAGGTTGCAGTAAATCTACTGGGGACCATTCCTCCATGTTTCTTGACCCAATATTTTCTGGCAGTAATTCCCAAATCATCAAAACTAAGTGAATTGGATTCTGTTCTTTTGGGCAGATGTGACAGGAAATTGATGTCATCCTGAATGAAACTGGGTGTGTGACTACATAGTGGTTTTAAGAAATGTCAGTGAGGTTGCTCAGATGTGTAGGACTGGTAAAATGGGTCTTAGTTTAACCTTTTCATTACCAATCCGAAGCCGGCCAAGTGAACCCATCGATATTTAAATGTGAATTTCAGCACAAATCTTGTTAGAACATACATGAAAACACTTGATTTCACTTTGTAAATAGTCAAGTTACAGTATCTGACATTGTTTGGTGTGCTATCTGAGTTGTGTGAATTTTGGGAGATTTTTTTCCCATATTTTTTCTTTGTCGATATTTTTTTTCAACTTTTAAAATGGATAACAGTTTCATGCTATCAAGCAGTGATTCTGGATTAGAGGGCTTTTCAACAGAAAATGAGGAGAAATCAAGCAAATGTAAGCTTGTTTGAAGCAATCACTATGGAAACAAACAGTCACACAGAAAGTAAACAAACCGAGAAAAAAGATAGCTTATGGTTTACATATATTTACCTGGAATTCATCTCTTTGAGACAAAAGAATTGATTAAGAACCTTTTTTTCAATTGTGTTTCAAAAATCACATCAATATGTTGTTTAATGAAGCCTGTCTAAATTTTGATGATTTTAGAATTTAATTGAAACTCATAAGGGGGGAGGGGTGTTTTACTTAGAACTATAGCAAGAAAAGGTCTTTTGGTTGTAGTAGTTTTATGTATTCACTACCTTGTTCCTTTATAGCATTTTGTATTTCTTTTGACTTGCGTGTTTTGGGTAAGCCATAGAAGTTGCTAATTTTCAACTCAAAATTGGTAATATAGTCCCTTTCATTAGGAGTTATAATGTTTTAAGACTAAATAATTGAGTTTCTTCATATTGCAGCAGTCAATATTTGAGGGCATTTTATGGTAGAATGCTGTAGCCTTCAAATGATCTTCAGCTAGATCCGGAGCCTTCTAAAAGTTATGAAAAGGAAGAAGTCAGTCATTTTACTACAGTTGTTAAGAACTCAGCTGTTAGTTAAATACATTTTGAAATCTGATGTGAATCTGATGATTACTATGAATGTATCAAAGCACTAATTGAATTTTATGAACATTACAAAATATTTTCTTAATGTTTAACACACTTCAGCATTGTAAAAAAAAATTTTTTTTAAATATACAATAATAAAAAATGTGGAAACCAGACCACATTGTAACTTTATTCAACTGATATATATATATACACACATGTATATATATATATTTATATATCAGCTGGTAATAACTTTATGGCACTTATAGTGATTTGGATGAAAGCCATCTTGTATTAAAATTATATTTATATTAGATAGATAGATATAATTTCTCAATCTGAAATTTAAAAGTTCACTTAATAACTGCCTCCCTAGTTATAAATATTTCTTTTTCTGTCTCTGATAAAGAATTGGAATGAAATTCTCATTGTTTTTCTGATGAAAGAAACTCATGGCAAATCTTTAGAGACATTATTGTATGTTCCGATGCTGTTGTTGGTTTTAAACTTTACATTAATCTACTAAGGTATCTCTGTGGTCATGCTACAATCTCACTACCCCCCCCCACACACACACACATACATTTACCATTCTGAAGATTAAGTTTCTATTAATATTTGGTGAACAAAACAAAATAGCAGACTCTAAGGAAACCTGTGATTCTTGTGTATGCCAATAAATAGTAAATAGAAACATTTGCCAAACTAGAATTTGAACTTGGAACAATATTTCTAAACTAAGGAGAATACAAGTAACTTAGTGAATAATAACATTTCTTGTCTTAAGAAATCTAAGTCTCTAGTTCCTGAATTATCATTTAACAACTCCAATCAAGACTTAGACGTCACATCTCCTCCTCAAAATTTACTACACTACAAAACTACACGAAGGTTTTGTCCATTGTGTCCCAGATCTCTAGAGCTGCCATCTTGGCTGGAGAGCTTGAAGTTTTTCTCATTATCAAAAGGGTTCATCTAAAGAAAGACACCAGAAAAATAAATTACAAAAAAAAAGAAAAAGAGAGGGAGAAGAAAAGAAAAATGAAAAGAGTGATTAAATAATTATAATCTTGTTGAGACAAGAAATAGTGTTAATTAATCTAGTGACTTTAGTTCATCAACTCTAGTTTATTGTTCTGTTATTACATTGGAATTGTATATTGTCTCCTTTTCAGAGATCTTTCCAACCGAACAGCAAGCAACTTGGATATAATTGAACAGGGTATACTTTCATATAGATGTTTATATTCTAACTTTCAGATGAATCTCTGGCTATGGTTCTTGATAAAAGACAGACATCACACAAAATGTTTAATTCATATCATAATCACCACCATCTTCATCATCATCATCATCATCATCATTGTATTAATTTTCTGCTTTTACTGGTTTTAGTCACTGAACTGTGACTATATGGAGACACAAACTTTGCAGGGATTTCATCATTGCTAAATCCCATTTTTCACACACACACTTTTTTCAATCAGCAGAAGTTACAAAGTGGTTTTAAGAAATGAGTCATGAAACTCAATCTTTGAGTCACTTTATAATTTCTGCCAATTAAAAATATTTCTTTCTATTATAGGCAACATTACTATCATCATCATCATCATCATCATCATCTTCACCATCATCACTATGTATTGTTGCTATCCTTACTTCAACAAATTTTTCATAAATTTTAAGAAAACTAAACCAGTTATTTACTATTGGTTTAGTTGTGTTTGTAAATTTTAATTAATAGTATCTAATGGTTTATTAAAACATTTTATGTGATGTCTTCTTGTTTAGATATTTCTAGTGTGAGGGAACACTTATTTAAATACTCTTTCGCTATCTTCTGCTTTCTCACTCTCAGTTCATACATTATTTAACCAGTGATCTCTACTAACTCCATTAACAAAATATAATGAATAACTGGGAATTTGTCTTGGGTTCCATGGAATATTTTCATTTTAAATAAAATTTAGCATCACATTCTTTATTTCTGCATCAAATCTGGTAGCATCTTCTTGTAACCTTGGCAACAATATTTGCTCAAAAACTTCTTTGATATTTTAACGGTGTTGTCTTTTAGGTCAGGGTTGGTGCTCCCACCCCTCCCCTTGACACTTAAATCGAACCCCTGAATTCATAAAATGAAAGGTTTACTTCTCAGTCCTGGTACAACCCTTCAAGTTGTGTTTACAATTCACTCTTGATATTAAAACAAATTATCCATATTCTTGGTCAAGATTTTGTAATTTCAAGGTGGTGTAACTTAATGATGTCAGCTATTGAGGAGTGTGAAAGTTACCTTACTGTCTTCCCCAGACGGTTTAAACTTATTTGACATTGAGCATAGGGGGGGGGATCTACACCAAGAACTCGAATAGGATCATTTTCCTTCTTTTGTCACCATTGTCAAAAACAATTGGGGATATGCATCGTATTCATTAATTATAGAATTTCTGTGGCATCTTGATGGATTTCAAACTAGAATTGTAATCATTAAGGTTAACACTTTTATCTGTCGAAGAAGACTCCTTCAAGATTCTTAATTGCAATTTCATTGTTTGAAGAAACCTGAAAGACAGCAGTATATCAACTGATTAAATTAACCCCGGTATATGACAGTATTTTAGGAGTAGTTGCAGAGATATAAGCAATTAGTCAGTATATAAATTCTAACAAAACAATTAGAAATGACTTGTGAATTTCATCTCTGAACTCTATTCTACTTTTCCATCCTGATATGAGTTGGACAAGTCTTATTGGTGCCATTACCCTCTGCAATAGTTATTATTCCTATCACCAACCATTTTGCTGAATGTACAGGGTACATTTTAACATGACACCAGCACTAAAGAGGTTGTCTTTCTCCCAGTTATGCCAAAAGTCCACTCTAGAGTGGACTTTTAGTTTATTCATTGTCTCTGTTTATAAAAAGAAATATAACATTAGAAAGAGCTGAAATTATGCAAATATTGGGGTTTTTATCTTAATTATTTTCATTACTACAGCATAACAAGCATTACATTCCAGTGTTGAAATTTTAATTCCTACTGCTTGCTGTTTGTTCAGTTAGTTCTAGAAACAGATCTTAAACTTTCTCATTCTCTCACTGGTTTAATTTATTGGGTTGTGGCCAATCATGTGCAGGACACTTAAGGGTTTTAATCTACCATTTCAACCAAACTCTAACCAACTAACTTTGATGCTCAACAATTTCTATGAAATGGTAATTGTCTCCACTTTTTCTCTATAAGGTTGTACAGATTTAATTTTCTTTTCAAATATTTCACTTTCATTCTCTTCTTGAAATTTAAATATCTCATAAAAATGTTCCAAGTTTAATCCACCCCCAGTTTTGTAAGTGAAATTTGATCGATGAAAATTTTGTAGAATCCTATCATATTAACGACCAATAACTGATACTTCATACTTTGGTACTAAAAAAAAATAAGAAAAACCTGTTTTGGCTGAATTGGTACAACAGGAGAGAAATGACTAGCAAAACTATGTTCTGGTTTCGATTCCCACTGAGATCATCTTTACATTTCATTAACTATATTAACATTATTGTGTGTATTCTCCTTAAATTTCTTTACAAATAAAGTAATTTCTTCACTTTTTACTTCTTGAGTCCTTAGTGGTCCTTGGTGGTGGTCAAGGATTGACAAAAACAGAGCAATTATGTGAACTCTGTTTTATTGAACCTCAAGACATCCGTTTAAACTGGTTGCTTGCTTTCAACCTCTCTGTCACCTTCATATTGCCTAGTGAATTTATTCATGCCCAGTTTATTGTTTTCAATCAATGTGGGTCTCCTCTACCATCTGAGCTATTATAGTATCTCTTCTCCTCGTCTATATCAACTAATTAATGACAGTCTGTTCTGTATTTTATGTGTACTACTGTATTATATATCATACACTACAGCATAGGAATCTTTCAGCCTAGTAGCATCTTATTTGACATTGCAGGCCACAAAAGACAGTTTATTTCACCACTCAGCCTCACTTCAAAACAAGTAACCATTAAACCTTTGAACTCCAACCACCCACAGGAATTGAATGCCCCACCCTAAGCTCCCAGCAAGTTTCACTGAAAATTTTTAATCTTAGAATATATACTGAAAGACCTGCTTATTTCACAACACAACCATACAAAATGGTGAAAAACAATAGAATACAAGATGTTCAAGTCTTTTTCCAATACTGCACTTTGTTGTGCCAGTCATGTTATCAGTTTGATCCTTGTCTCCCAATACAGAGGGAAACTTTGCAGTGGTTCCACCAGAAAATAGTCTTTGACTGTTTTGCCAAGTCCTTATACTGAGCATTAGGATTCGCTCTCTTCGCCTGCCTATGTTTCGCCATGCACACAGCACAACGGTTGTTTGCGGTTGCATGTTCAGCTCGTTTCACTTCATGCAATCCAACATCAACCAAACAACTCTCTGCACTTGCTGGATGACCATGTCCTGCTTGGGTACTGAGCCTCACATCACCGTTCATGACAAGGCTTATTCAGGAAAGCATGGAATGTGATGGTTCTTTTGTTAGGCTGGATATGGGGACTTATAACATCTCTGCAAAACATAGACATTATATGATGTCCACATAAAGAACTTCATCACTAATCAGCGAGGCCAGTTATAATGGTGCCGATACTTTTGCAGGTGTGTCATTTGGTTGCTTTGTCTGTTCCTCCCATGAAGTTATTGTAACTCTTCATTGCCATAGGATAGGGCACAGGTACTTTTCTGTGTTCATTTCAATCATACCTAGTGACTGAGGTCATGGGTGAATCCACATAAATTGATGAAACAAAATGTTTAGGGCATTTGTCCATCTATACCATTACTGCAACATTCCCATTGAACAGAACCACGGATGCCCCTTTTTGAATTTGCCTGTTCTTTTGTGACACTTTAGGGAAGACCTGTTGATCAGAACTGTTCCACACAGTCTTATGCCTTTATCCAATAAATATTCTGCAAGCTCAACTGATGCATAAAATCTGTCCACAAACAGTGAATAGTTCTGCACTTGATACCTCTCCATCATTTGTTCTATGAGATTCCCCGTGACACGCAAATTATCAATTGCTCAGGCATCTGGTCTCCTTCCAGTGTACACTTCAGCATTCACAATGTAACTATTTGCACTGTCTGTTAGCAAGAATGTCTTCAAGCCCCAACGGGGTTTGTCTTTGATTGTTTGCTCTATGGATAAGGCATTTTTGGTTGGAATCATGCCTTCATCTAAAAATAGCTCACATTCAGGCTCAAAATGTTTTTGAGACCTTGGTAAGATATAATCAATGATTGGTTGTGACTTATATATTTTGTCTTTCTTATTTACATTCAGATCGTCCTTGTCAGCATTGACCATTTAGCTAAAAACCTGTCCCAACCTTCCCAAATCCTGGAGTTGATGTCAAAAAGCTACATTTTGTACACCAGTACTGTTCATACCTATCCTTATGAACTAACATCTCTATGGCAACTCTACAACCAAAGAAGGCCTTCATCTCTTTTACTGTCGTGTCATACCACTTTTTTGGCACCATAGTTATTGGGTTTTGACACATGTGGCATTCTTATTACTTTCTCTAACCAAAATGTCCCAAAGCACATCGTCTCAGAACAGGGAAAGGAAATCCAGGGGCCACTTTCTCCATTTATATGAGGTGGAATATCCTTTCGGCCTGTGGGGTGGTTAGGACTGAACTGTCTTGCTGTAAAACCAGCTGTAACTCATCTCCAGAGAGCAGGAATATTCATGTTTACTACCGCCATCACTATGGCCCCCACCTCCTATTAGCCTGAGGCATTTGGGCATGTACTGCAGCATTGTCTACATTATGTACAAGTTCACCTTGATCGCTGTCAGAATTGTTGGGTTTCATTAGTTTCTTGCTCCAAATCACATTTGTTACTGTAATCAGACTCATCTAAATCCTCGTCATCATCACTAAGAATCTGAGCTGGTCTTTCTTCAGCACTGACACATTTTGAAGACATTCTCAGCGAAATTCAAGCACAAAATAAGAAATCCACGTCAGAATATGTATGCCAAAGACCCGAAATAACAGGCTCACTGATTGGTTCCTGACTCAAAATAGTGTGTAACAAAATAAAGACATGTGGAGTGCCAGTAGACTGGCATTTCAAGAATGTATGGCCTTGGTGTAGTGCCAATGCATTGGCATTTCGGATTCTAAGGATTAAACTATGTTAGAAAAACACAAATTCCAATATTTGGTTAAATTTTCAGTTTTCTTTCAAGAATTGCTAAGTTTAGTAATTAGACTCAATAATTAAGTCCAACAATACAAAAACATATATAAAAAAAGACTCTATTCAGAGGTTTTGATTTTACATATTTTGCTATGTAATTCATCAGTGTGATCAAACTCACTTCACAACTACAGAATTTGGGGTTCACTCCTGCTGTGTGGTACCTCAAGCAACTATCTTCTATTACCGTAGCTTCAGAGTAACCAAAGCCTTGTGAGTGGAATTTGGTAGACAAGAACTCTGGGAAAATTGATTCTGTTTTGGGATGGTATACATAATTCTTCACACAGTTTAACTCCACGACTATTTGGCTCTTCAGGCACCTTTGGTTGAGTTTCCCTGTTCGTCCACCATTTCACTCTTTAGGCGCCTCTGGCCGAATCCACTCTGTTGGAAGTATACAAGTTATGTCTTTGATTGAAAAAGAATTTCATTCCATCATTTTCAAAGACCTTGATAAGAGTCATAGGTATTGTTTTCTTCCTGTAAATTAAGGGAAATGGAAAAAAAGAAATGTTTCGTTGTATTTTGTAATTTCTTTTTAATGGTTTCAGTCATTGGAGTGTGGCCATGCTGGGGCACTACCTTGTCTATTTGAAAAACAAATATCTACATCTATGCATGGAACTTAATTCTAATTTTTCCAACACTGAGGCTATTTTGCATGAAGTCTGGTTTGGGTCTAAGTTACTTTCCATTATTCCTCACAATTTTTTCCATATTCTTCATGGGAATTTACATTTTGTAAATACTGTTTCATAGTTTCAGCTTTCTATGGGTATCTAGGACTATATTGTCTAATGTATCCTTCCCTTATATGAGATAGTAGTCTAATTTGAGGGAAATTTGGCTGCCATTTTTAACAGGCCATGTAACTATATAGAGGCTCTTATATTTAGCCTTTTTATATTCAGTTTGTCTAATTTTGAAACCAGCAATTTGTTTTTTAATCAATATTAAAAATCTTACATTATTAGCCGTTATAATATGACGAAAACAATTCAGAATTTCTTTTACAAACATTCTCCCTGTCCCCTTTTGCCCGACAAGTTATATTTCTAAAATTTGGTCCTTATTTCCAGGTTATTTTTATGAAGGTAAGAAACCACAATGAAATTATTTGCAAATCTGTTGAGATTTATTTCCACTTCACTATTTTTTTTTTGCATCCCCTAAAAGTATTATTTCACCAATTCTCTCTAATTAATTATAGTCTAATTTAAATACAAATTGCCACTTAATGTTTGTTTCTCACCTTGGTTTAGATAATATTATATATGTTTTACACACCTGGTGTTTCTATTATATTATCTCGCAGCCGAGCACCTTCTTATTGTCCCTCTGTTATTTATTTCCTTTTCACGTTCTATGTCGTTGAAGCTCTTAAGATAATTTTAACATTTTATTTTTATGTTGGCACAAGTAAATAATACTCTAGCATCTTGACATATTTTAGTTTAGATTTCACTGAATAAAAACTATTCAAATCATTTAAGTGTTCCTACCCCAAAGAAGAAACTAATTTTATTTAAGCAGTTTCAATTGGAAAATTAATCATTTCTTTGTATTTCAATGGAATTGATAGAACTTTCCAAATCAATACATTTTAATTTCATTTGCATATTTAGCATCTGTTCTTCTCGTTCCTCTTCCTTATTAATTGATGGCAATGATTTATCATTTGCTAATTATACCCTCACCATTTTAAACTGTCACCTTTTTCTGTTGTCTTATGATTGTAACATCCAAACTTACAGTGATTTTTCAATTCCACAACTTCACCATTCTCCAATCCTGTTTCATGATTAAATTTCAATATTATTTTATTCTATTTTAATTTTAATTACTTGCTATTCTTTCTATTTCACCTCTTACAATAATTACCTGAAACCAATATGAAAGAACAAAAGTTTTTCCCACTAAATAATTTGTCCATTATATTCAAGGCAAAATCTTTCTTCTCTATTCTTTGAATGACCAATGTCTCTTGAAAAGTTTGAACTTACATATCAATGCCCTACATTCAAAGAGATGTCCATTGATTTTTTCAGTCCACAGCTGCAACCTTCAGTCTGTTATGTTTCCACACATTATACCACATTACATGCAGTTACAGTATTCTTCGTCTGGAATCATAAAACTTTACTAACTTTTCATTTCTGTTTTTATGTCCCCATCTAACCCTAACCTTGTCTATCCCCATTTTTAAATGATGTACTTCTTATTAACTGTGTTGTTTGTTGTAAGAGGCAACTAACTTCTCTCTATAATATTTACCAACAAAGACCATTGCCAGTGCCCCCCCCCCCACTGCCACCTGTTTTTTTACAATTATGTTTGATGTATAAAACTACTTGGAATTTATAAATTTCTCACTTGTTTCCAGATTATTATTATGATGATGGTAAGAAAAGTCCTGTCTATATTTTCACTGATTTCAGCAGCATCATCATCATCACTTTATTATTACTACTGCTATTACTCTTGTTGTTGTCATTGTTGTGGCAGGCACTATGGTGCACCAATAGGTTCTTAGTAAACCAAGTTTCTTCACCTAATTAAACTTCCTTTCCCCCACCACACCCATTTTATAAATTTAGATTCTTTTTTTTTTTCTCCTTACAAAATATTTATTGACATAAAAAGTATATTGAATTACATAAATATTCCATATTAAAATCCCAAACCAAAGAAAACACAATTTTGAGTGAAAAGTGGGTAAAAAAGGAAGCAAGAAGAAAGAAGGAAAACATCAATTCAATACTAAGTGCATCAGTTGTTTGCACAGTATAAGGTTGAGCAGAACTTACAGAAGCAAGCCAAAACATTCATGGCATTACTGTGGGTGATGGCAAGGCATTGGAACAGCCAAGCACACTCATGGGCATCATCTGACACCTCAGTAAGACAAGCTGCTAATGACGACAAGAACTTCATTGTCAGCAGCCCAGCTCCTCCAGACATCACAAATGCCACTGGCTGGAAGAAATGGTTCACCAATAAGTCCTGATACTTCAGGATTTTGTTCCATTCAACTACAGAAACAGTGACCCTTCCATTCACCACAGCATCCAGGATGTGGGAGTGAGCACAGGAGTCACTGACTGTGGCGTCCCAGATGAGGCAGATAAGGGACAATGGATAAGACCATCTGGTCTTTTCCCATCACTTCTGGATAATCCTGCTGGCTCCAGAACTGAGGGAATATTTACCTGAGCCAGAACTTGATAATAAATTTGTTGAATCCATAGAGTTTCTCAAACCAAAAATTCAGTACATCTTGGCATGACAAGCCTCAAATACTGCATCAGAATATCATAACAATATTTACAAACCCTTGTATGACTATTGTCTGTCCTTCTGGCTAATTTATTGATAGTTTATTAAAATGTTAGTCTTATCTGTCTATTGTACAAATTACAGATAGACTGATAGGCAGGTTTCTTAATTAGAACACACAGTAAATATAGTAATCAAGTTGTTGTTATTATTATTATGAGGGTGACGAACAGGCAGAATTGTTAGCATGCTGGCCAGGCAAAACGCTAAGCAGTATTTCGTCTGTCACTACTTTCTGAGTTCAAATTCTGCTGAGGTCAACTTTGCCTTTCATCCTTTTCGGGGATCGATAAATTAAGTACCAGTGAAACACTGGGGTCGATATAATTGACTAATTCCCTCCCCAAACTTTCAGGCCTTGTGCCTCTGGTAGAAAGGGTTATTATTATTATTATTATTATTATTATTATTATTATTGTTATTATTATTATATTATTATTATTATTATTATTATTATTATTATTATTATTATTATTATGGCAGCCATTAGAACATTAGAAGAAATGCTTGGCAATATTTCTTCAAGCTCTTTCTGTACTGAGTTCAAATACCACTGAGATCAACTTTGCCTTTCATCCTTTCAGGGTCAATAAAATAAGGTACCAGTCACGTACTGAGATTGACAGTATTGGCTTACTCCCTAAGATTGCTGGCCTTGTTCCAAATTTTGAAACTATAAATTATTGTTGTTGCTTTTATCATTATTTGTAATATATTCTGTAGAACCCTGTCCAAGCATTAACCCTAGCAGTATAGGCAGCATATTTCTTCCTTATGAACCAGCTGCTCTTACTAAGATATTCTTTTAGAGTTTGTAAATGTTGGTATTGTGTGGGAGTCTTTTGGTCTTCTTTTTCCAAACTTAATTTCCATGAATCGCATCTTCTAAAGATCATGGAAGGGATTTCTCTTGGCTTCTCCATTACAATTGCACTGTGTGTTTTCTGCCATAGCTTCAAGTCAACCAAAGCTTAGTGAGTGAAATTTGGTAGATGGAAACTGTAGGGAAGCTCATCAGAGAGAAAGCTTTTGTTGTTGGGAGGAAGACATGGTCTGTCGAGAAATTAATGCTGGGATATTATACTGCAGCAGCTGCATCTTTTGACATGGTTGAACGACCACCAGTCCCAACAAATCAGAATTCACAGAACAGGTTGTGCTGTTCATCCTTTCAGTGAATACAAAATATAGCTTGCAAGGCCTCCATTTAGGTGATTTTCCTGAGTCACCATCTCAGGAAAATCCATCCCTGTACACCAAGGTCTCTCATTTACAACTGAGTGGACTGGAGTTATATGAAATGAAGTGTTTTGCTGAAAAACACAAGGCACGGTCAGTCTGGGAATTGAAACCACAATTCTATAATCACAAGTGCAGCACCCTAACTAGTAGGCCAGGCACCTTGTGTACTCTACAAACCACCTCAATTATGTAGAAAATTGCTGGAAACCATAGAAAATGTAATAATAAGAATGATGATGATGAATTAATCACAAAGTTAGCAATGTTCAGGGAGGGGTGTCAGTCCATTATATTTACCCCACTACCTGACTGGAACTATAGTTTATGGATCCTGAAAAGATGAAAGGCAAAGTTGACCTCAGCAGGATTTGAACTCACAACATGAAGAGCAGGAAGACATGCTGTGAGGCATTAAGTGCAATGCTCTAATAATTCTGCCAGTCTAACACCTTAATAATAATAATAATAAATAATAATAATAATCATAAGAAGTGTTTCAAATTTAGGCACGAGTCTAACAATTTTGAGGGGAGTGTTTGTCCAGATCCCTGAAGCAGGGACTTGACTGGCATTTTTTTGACTTCAGAAGGATAAAAGGCAAAGTTGACAGGTTATAAAAGAACTGGAATGAATGAATATTTTATTCCTCAACACTTTGGTGATCCTGCTATTGCACCACTCTTAAGAATAACTTCATATTTTGGCACAAGACCAGCAATTCTGTGCTATTTGTAACTGAAAAAGCAACCACATAGAGGCTCCTTCCTTAGGTCTTATCTATAATAATTTTGTTTTTGAATCTAAGAACCTCTGCTGCTCATGTCATAGAAAATGGTAAAGGAATAACCATTGCTTAATTTTAGTTGTGTTTGTTCTTCTGTGACGACAGATGGATATGCCATATATCCCTTTAATTATTGAATTTGAGTGCCATTAGTCCCTCATTTATGTCTTTCAGTGATAAATAAACCTGTCTAGAATCACTGCTCTCACAGGAATATTGTAGATGTTGGGGTTAACTTTGTCGTCCATCTTTGAAACACAAAGAGCACTCAGAAAGCTTGTTTGCAATTTTCAGCGTTTGTCTCCTATTAAAAAAAAATTCCTTTGCAATATCAGTATCAGTTGATTAAATCAACCCTAGTAGTTGACTGGTACTTTATTTTATCAACCTTGGAAGAATGAAAGAAAATTTTACCCCAGCAGGATTTGAACTCAGTCTGTGGCTGAAACTAAAAGGCTTTTTCTCCAACACTCCAAACAATTCTAGCTCAGATGTCTCTCACATCCACCTTTGCCTGTTTCTTTTCCATTCAATAACAAAAACCACAAATCTTCTGATTCTTTCACATAGTTTAGACGGACATTGTTCCGCATCACCTTCACCTTTTCGTAACAAACAAGGAAATCCCTTAATTGATTTATCTTTCTTTTGCTTTGTACAAATCTCGCATGATTTTTTAAAATCTATTAAAATATTATTGATCCTTTAGGAATTACCTTGGGGATAATCAATATACTAATTATATCAGAATTACTCCAATAAGGAAGAGAAAAACTAATTATTGATGTTAATGACAAAACTTGTCAAGAAAGACCAAAATGATGAATCAAAATTAAATGTGGACATCCAGTGGCAAGGGGTTTGATCTTTAGGCTGTGCATCTCTGATGAGGTCTGATGAGGAGACATTTAAGACATTGTATCCACATCTATCAAAGGTCAATTCATTCTTCCATCCCACAGTATCTCTTCATTTAATTCTCATAAATTTATCAGAGTTGTCCTTATTGCCATTTTTGATAAAGAATTGTCATTAACATAAATGAGTTTCCTTCTCATTATGGCTGTAATTTTAAATTGATTAAACATGTTTTCAGTTCACTACATTTAGTACATTAGCTCATGCGCTTAACTATATATACTTATAGCTGAAAGTATCCCAAGGACATTCTCCTCTGTCAGACTCATTTCAACATCAGCATTTATTGAATGTTTTTTTTTTTAATATATATTTTGAATTCTCCGATTTCATAAATCTTTTTAAGCTTATTTCAGTTTTTTTTTTCCATCAGAATGTTTTCCAACTTTTCAGATAAATTCTAAGTGAATGTTATTTGCAAATCTTTTATTTAGTATATATGAATGCCCAATGATCATTTATTTTACAAAAGACAACTTGAGTCTATATCTGCTTTGAATTGTTTTTTAAGAAATTTATAATGGAATTCATATGCCTACATTTTTAATATTTATTAATATCTTTCTAAAATTCAACAACATAATCTTTTGATAAATAGCATGTGCACCATTCAAACTTTATCAGTTTTCCATTAAATTATTTTGAAAAAATTAAAAATAATAATTACATACATATTTCTCATTACCTGCATGTCCAGATTTTATGCAAATTTTATGCTTAAAAATATTTTTGCATCCTGAGTAAATGAAGTCCTTTTTAATAATTAGCAAATATTTCAATTTTCAATTTATAGATATTATTAAATTCAATTTCTAATGCTATACATTATCCAACAAGGGCCAACTAAAATTACAGATTGTCATCATAGATTGCATAGATTGGTGTGAGTTTTATCCTGCCAACGGTTTCTGGGGTCCAAATAAACTATTATTGATATTGTCCCTCTCTCCCTTAGTAAACATGAAACACCTAAAATTTACTGACTGAAGATTGCATGCTTTATTATTGTTTTGTTAAGTTTATTTATCATTCCTGATTGAGAGATCAGTTGTAATTGATTAATCAGCTTTAGATCAGAGTCATTCATACTTTCCCTGTTTTCTGATCCTTGGATTGTGAATATGCTGAGGGGGAGGACCATCACCTTAGAGGATTGTAGACAGCAGCAAGATCTACATCATTACATATTTTAGCCTGGCACTTATTTTAATCAAACCCTATTTATCAGATTGCTAAGTTACAAGTCATGAAAGAACACATCATAAATAACACTTGTCTTTAAACTGAGGTTCACACACACGCACACTCACACAGTTTCTCTCTACCAAATTTCTGATTGAGGCAAAAGTCACTTGCCCAAAGTACCCTGCACTGGGATCAAACCCAGGACCATGTAATTGTGAAGTGACCATCTTAACCACATGGCCATGTTTGCTACATTTTGTTATATTTGAAAATTTAATCATCTCTAATTCAACCATCAACAGTTATTGGTCAACCACGCAATGAATATTAACCAGCCAGTGGCCATTCTGATTTTTCCTCCTCTAGCTTCAGTAAGAAAAAAAACAAAAATAGAAAACGTTCCATCAACACAAAATGTTATTCCCTTCCTTTGTATGTAGCATCTTGAACAAGTATCATAAGTATTAGATTCCTTTGACAGTGAAACTTGGTCAATGGAAACTGGGTGACATCCTCTATTGCTCGTGGGTGACAGGCTTAATCTGTCACCTATATTAATCCCACTCTTTAGTCCTTGGGTATCTTTAATAAATTTCATTCTGTTACAAGCATTCAAGTTAGGTCTCAAGTCTAAGGACAACTTCCTACTTTCTTTTCAGATGCCCTGAAAAGGGTCATTCATGAGCCCTGTCATTTTGCTTCTTAATAAGCCATAAAAATAAATACAGCTTCAACTGGACTAAATAAAGAAGACATTTAAATCTAGAGTATATGTTTTGCCTCTTAGCCTTTCATTCCTGTTATTAGTTTGCATCTATCTCACATATTTCCACTAGATCTCAAAATTAAGAGTGTTGGCAGAGTTGCCAGAGAATTTGTGATGGGCGTTACAATGAGAAAGCTTGTGTTGGCATTTCCTTTCATTTCTGAGCAAATATAAAGAATGGTTACCATATCTTCTCACAAATATTGGTTTGATGTGAATTGTTATGGACAATTACTGTTAAATGCTAATTACATACAGTGACAAACATACACTGCTACACACCACCAGGCACTTTTATCTGCTGCTATTTATGAGGTTAGAATATTTATTTAGTATTTGGTGCTGTCTTTTGCTAGTTTCAACTGACAGGTTTATGTGAGGTGGACAATGGTAAAACTAAAGTAGAATATTCACAGGTGTGCAATGTTAATTCTATGACAGGAATGCAACAAACAGCACAAAGCTGTGTTTAAATAGACCTGTCCAATCCATGCAAGCAAAGACGAATGGGCATAAAAATGATGATGATGATGGAGTGGAAATGTGCATGTGTGTGAGTTCACTTCCACACACAGTTTATGTCATGCATTCCAGAATTTTTGAGACTATTTCAAGAGAGACATTAATTTCAAAGAAGTACAAAACTCTAATGTCCTTCAAAGTTTGAGCTTCTGATTTCAAAATGCTCACTGTAGCACCGCAGCCACCTCATGAAAGCCCTATTGAAGTCCTTCAAAATGAAGGTGTCTGGGACCCTTGTCATGGTCTCCTTCATCTTTTCTTTCAGCTTGAGGGGTGAATGTCTGGACTGTAGGGAGGGTAAGGGGCTGTTTTGATGCCCATCTCTATCAAGGAGTTGGTTACCAGGATGGAACCGATGTGGATTAATGCATCGTCCTGGTGTAGGTGCTCTGGCCCTTTTGAGTTGAAATCTCTTTGTGAATTCCCACAAAACCTCTACAAAGTGGATGTAGATGATGCCCTTGCTACCCAAAAAAGGGGTCATCATGAGCTTCCCAATGCATTTGCTTTGCATGGCCTCTTGTGTCAGTGAAAAATAGATGCTTGGCTTGTGCAAGTTAATCCATGACCAGTCTGCAGCATTTCAGCGTCTTTGTCCAGTTTAGCACAAAACTTGATTGTATGGCAAGATTCTGTATTGTGTTCAGGTTCCAACTGCAGTCTCAAAATTAGTCAGCTGTGACAAGCAGTTACTCTTTTACTTGTTTCAGTCATTTGACTGCGGCCATGCTGGAGCACCACCTTTAGTCAAACAAATGGACCCCAGGACTTATTCTTTATAAGCCTAGTACTTATCATATCGGTCTTTTTTGCTGAACCGCTAAGTTACGGGGATGTAAACACACCAGCATCAGTTGTCAAGCGATGTTGGGGGACAAACACACACACACATACATATATATATACATATACATATATATGACAGGCTTCTTTCAGTTTCCGTTTACCAAATCCACTCACAAGGCTTTGGCCGGCCTGAGGCTATAGTAGAAGACACTTGCGCAAGGTGCCATGCAGTGGGACTGAACCCAGAACCATGTGGTTGATAATCAGGCTATTTACCATACAGCCACTCCTGCGCCTATTTAGTAAAATGTGTTCAAATTGTTGTTACAGCTTCTTCCATCTGGAATAACAAAAGTTGCCAGGTCAGCATTTTTAAATGTGTTGTAATGGTATTACAACAGTTACAACAACAATGTCTCTCTTAAAAAAGAGGCGCAAAACTTCTGGAATGGACCTTGTATATAGTTTTAATGAAGTACAGAAAATGTATGTTATGCTTTATAAAACATAAATATATTTCGATGTGTATGTTTTATAAATCATAAACTAGCATCTATGTATGTTTTCTGTATTTCATTAATACTATTGCATGGTACATATTCAGCACAGAAGCAGCCTGAACTTTGTGTGTCATGCTTAACAGTACACGTATATATTCTTTGTGTGTGTGTGTGTGTGTGTGTGTGTGTTGTGTGTGTGTGTGTGTGTGTATTATGTAAGATAGAGATTTCATCCAAGAAGTTCTGTTTTATTTGATAAGTTGATGACCAACCATACACAGCAGTAAGTTAAAATATTGTGATTCTAGGCTGTATCACTGGTATACTTCATAACTTGTCATCTGACATACAGCATGGAATGGGGCAAGGCATCTTTGAAATTATATTAAAGTGTGTGAGTGTCTGTGTTTGTCCATCACTTCTACTCTCACTTCACATTCTGCAGGGTAACCTCATCCATTTTACAGTTACATTGTTAAACTTTTGAACATGGATGTGAGACATTGTGTGTTTCATGGAATTGATGTATCAGTGAGTGAATGGAGTGGTGGAGTGAGTATTTGGGACAATAATAAAGACTTGTGTTTATTGAGAGTAGTGGATCTAATTTGATGTATCACTGCTGTGAGTTCAAATCCAGTCCCACTCACTCTTTCTTTCATCCAACAGGAATCGATCGACTCTGTTCCATTGATTATTTTATTCCATCCCTTATTCATTTGTTAAACTATTATTCACAGGCATCTGGCACCAAACACTGAATCTTTTAGTTTCTGTAGTATTGGCAATCATCTCTGCTATGGATTTCCTTTGACTATTATTTGCTGTTGCAGAGTAAAAAAATGAGTAAAAGCAGTGGTTCTGCATATCAACATTGTTATATATATATATATATAATTGTATCAAGTCATCCCACAAGTTCTGTCTGATTTTACCTTTTTTAAAATTGAATGAAATTTAATAGTATTTATAGAATGTCTAATGGAATTAAAAATCATTTTTATGCATTTGTGTACATTTAAACTAATTAAATATTATTTTACAGAATAATAGAATTAAAATTTATTCGATTAAAACCCTTTCTAACATGGAAGTATCCAAAGAGCATTTGAGGCACATAATGTTTTATGAGAACAAAAATGGAAACTCTGCAGCCGAAGCGACTCGAAACATTCACTCAGTTTATGGGAAAGAATGCTAGAATGAAAGAACTTGCAGAAGATGGCTGGCAAAATTCAGAAGTGGAGATTTCAGCCTTGAAGATGAAGATCGAACAGGATGTCCAGTTGAGTTTGATGATAAGCTCCTTGAGGCATTACTTGAAGAAAATCCTGCATTATTAGTTGAAGAATTGGCAATAAAACTTAGTTCAAACCATATAATTATTCATCATCTTCAACTACTTGGAAAGGTCCATAAAACTTGGAAAATGGGTACCTCATGAATTGTCCGAAAGTAACCACAAATCCCGAGTTGACATCTGCTCTTCTCTCCATTCTCGCGAACTCATTTCACCCTTTTTGGATCGACTTGTGACTGGTGATGAAAAACAGATCTTCTATCAAAATGTTAAACATCGTAAACTGTGGCTTGGTAAAAGGGAAAAGGCTCAACCACAACCAAGAAGGGAACTTCATGGGAAAAAGGTTCTTCTCTCTATCTAGTGGGATTGCAAAGGAGTAATTCACTTTGAATTGTTACCACCTAATGCAACAATCAATGCTCAAGTCTACTGTCAGCAATTAGAGCGTTTGAACCAAGCTTTGAAGAAAAAAAGACCCGCTTTAGTGAATCGAAAAGGAGTGATGTTTCATCAGGACAATGCATGACCCCACACTGCAAAGATCACATCACAGAAGATAGAAGAGCTTGGTTGGGAAGAAATTCCTCATCCACCTTATTTTCCCGACCTTCCTCCTTCAGACTACCATTTGTTTTTTAGTTTACAGAATCATTTGGGGGAACATAACTTTCGCAAGCCAGGAGGAAGTCAAAACTGACATTTCAGAGTTCTTTGTTTTGAAACCAAAAGAGTTTTACATTGATGGGATTAAAAAGCTTGTAAATAGATGGAAGGAAGTCATAGATAATCAGAGAAAGTACATTGATGATTAAATTTCAATTAAATATAACATTTGATCACTTGTTTTCTTTATTCAAAATTCAGACAGAACTTATAGGATGACCATATATATATATCACACATGCGCGCAGTTGAAAAGTACTGAAGATTGAGTTTGTATATTTTCTTTTATTGGGAGCTGAAATTGTCTCATGAGCAACTTGTGTAAGGGTTTCTGAAGTTTCAGCTATATGCATTGGGTTTATGTATCTATGTGTATCACTGTGGTATATTTTGTATATATTTTAAGATGCAGTTAATGTATTGATACGTTATTGATACGTCATCAATAAATCTTGTTTTACATTGTTGAATGTTAATATTTGTCTTTTTTTTTGTCTTCCTAAGGAAAACACGATGACAGCCTTAGTGTTCCTACTTCTCCTCAAATGCGTGGAAGAAGTCGTGGTCGTCACAGACCCCCACTACAGCAGCAGGGGCAGATACTTGGTTCACCTCTTCCAAGTCCAACAGCTCGGAGAAAAGAGCCAACATTCTACAGATCTACATCCTTAGAAAACCGTTCTAGAAGCCCTTCCCCAAATCTCACTCCAACACCCATGCTACATCAACATGAATATTATGGATCTGCAAACTTAACGGACCGATCAAGAAGTCCAAGCCCTGGTCCCACAGTGACACAGCCAAGAAAAGCTACTCGTAAACTACCAGCAGTTCCCAGCAAGCCTTCAACTTTAAACCTTGCTCAAACTCGACCCCGTGACAATATGCCTCGGGTTATGCCATCACCAACTGTCCCACAGCCATCAAAGAGCCCTGGTAGCATAAACTTCCCTAGACTAAATGCATCACCTACTCACATTCCAAGAATAGGACCTACAGTTGGACAGGCCCCTCCTTTAGGACGACTTGGTCGACCAGAGCCCTATAGTCCAACAGAAAGGAATAGTTTAAGTAAATTAAGTCCTGAAAGAAGTAGAACTTTACCTGCTACTCAAAGGACTAGCAACAGGGATTTTAGTAGAGCAGTAGACCCTTATGTTTCACACAGAAGTAGAACGTTTGATCCACGCATAAATAACAGAGGACGCTATTTTGAAGATCCATCTCTAAGTGTTCACATGTCAGATCGACGTACCGAAACTTTACCAAATGGATTCAAACCAAAGAAGCGTAAACCAGAAAATTTGGACATGTGTGGAGATGGCACAGGTGGCCCTGTTCGTCACGATTCAGATGAAGACGATGACTGGTGTTAAGGTAACCAGATGTTTAGGAATTTATTGTATTTTTGTATTCTGCTGCACAGTTCACCTGTGGTTTCACACGACCACAGACACTGGATTTCAGAACTGTTGTTATTGGATTTGTAACTTGTCATTGGCAGTGACCAGGAATAATTACTGGACAGTTATTTGCCAAGTGCTATGAGTTTAGAAATCTAATTCTTGTTGAAAGTGTGTCCCTATGTTGGATTCTAGCTGGTAGTACCTGGGTATCTAAATTGTTGGCCACAGTGTCAATCATTGATAAAATTTGCATGTGCTAGACCTGTGAATGAAACCAGAAAAAAAAAAAGAAAAGCTTTAATTCAAAATTGCATTAAAGAGCTGGTTGTCTCCAAAGGAGACAGGTGATAATGTAACTTGTTATGGGGAAGAATGTTGTGACACATTTAATGTGTCTTATAAAGATAAAAATGTTTTTACATGATCCTTAAAAATGGTTAAATTGATACGTCATCAATAAGTTCATGTCCAAAAATGATCGCTCTTTAACAATAACAACAACAACAAAATTGTTTTTGTTTTTTTTTAACTTTTTTTTCTTCTTCCATCTGCCATTTTTGACTAAATATGTCCTCCCAACTCTAAATTTTAAGCTTAGTTGTCAATTAAATCCAGTTGTGTTCTGCTATTTCTGCTTTTAAAAAAAATAATAATAAAATAAAATAAAGAATAAACGAAACCAACGTTCCCACCTCATGTTAACAACTGCCAGCTAGCCACGCCCATCTTGTATTACCCCCACCCTGCCCCCAAATGTTTATTCGCAAATCTACACAGAATTAAAATATTCATAAAAATAAATAACAGGATATTAAAACCAAATCAGCAATAATGATGATGATGATGATGATGATGATCATGTTGGTAGCCACCATGATATATGGGTCTATATTCTGCTAAGCAGGTATAATGTGCAACATCTACTAATATAATAATAATAATAATAATAATAATGATGATGATGATGAATATTTTAATTTTAGGTAAATTAAAGTTTGCAATGTTTCAGTGAATTCAAATCATAAGATTTTGTTTTTCTTTGTTTTCTTCAGTTAATCAGAAATGCAAAGTGATTAAGAAATTAATTAAAGGTAATTAGGTCATGAAATCTTGCAGCCAGAATTACTTTCACTACCTCACCTGCCAATAATGTTTTGTTTGTTTTTTTTTCCTTGCAAAAAAACATTAACTTATTGTTTAATTTATATTGATGTTAAATATTATCTAATCACTGTTATTGTTAATGTTAATGTTAATTGTTGGGGTGTCTATTATTATTATTATTATTATTATTATTATTATTATTATTATTATTATTATTAAAGGCAGTGGTGATATCTCAGTTACTAAAGTGTCACTGTTGCTTTACGAGAATATCCAAGCTCCTGTGTTTCACTTGTCTGAATAACTCTACAGACCAAGGTTACTGGACCTAATTGCACTTCTTCATTTACAAAATTAGTTATTTGAATTGCGAAAGTCAATATTATTATTATTATTATTACTGCCAACAGCATTATTATTGTTGCTGTTGTTATTCTGTTGCTACCCAGTATTGGTATTGTACCCAGTTTAATTATGCTTTCTGTTCTTAAGTTGTATTGATGACTTTCTGGATGATGATGATGATTATTATTATTATTATTATTATCATTATTATTATTATTATTATTATTATTATTATTATTATTATTATCATTATTTAGAAATCTATTTTTCAATACCTCTTCACAAAAAAAAAGCTGAGTTTTCACACATAAATAATCGCCATTACCATCAACTTCATCAAAATAATCATTTTCATCTAAATCATCATCATTATCATTATCATGAGAATTATGACAGTGGAATCCATATAATGCTCTGCTGTATTGAGTTCAGTGTGTGCTGTTATTCGGTTTCAAATCAAACCAAGTTTGAATTTGTCTTTTATCCCTCCAGGGTCAATAAAATAGGTACCAGTAGAATATTGGTGCAATTGACTATATACCTCCCGCTCTCCTTCTCCCTCTCCTTACAAACATTGGCATGGTGCCTCATCAAAAGAAATTATTATTGCTATTATTTACTCTTATGACCATAATCATCACGATGATGATGATCATTATTATTATTATTATCATTAATTTAAATGAATTGTTGTAGATGAGGAAATGCAGATTGAGATAGTTTATTGATCTAGGGGTAATACCTTGTGTTAGTATTCACATCCTGGTGGGATTGATCTTTGTGAATGTTTCTGTGAATACTAGTAACAGGTCAATAATCTCTACCATTTCCCCTTGTAATGTGGGCCTTGGGCCGAAGCAGAAGAAATTATTATTAAAGATGATAAAGAAACAAATTAATTATAGTTTGTTCTTTTAATTAATTGCTACCTAACATTCTATGTATTCTAAGTTTGAAAGTTTGTTACCATTCTTCTCTCATTTTCAAATTAAATGTTATTGAAAAAAAATTAAATAAAAATCAACAATGCACCTTTCCTTCAAACTAAAACCCATCTTAGTTCTCACCTTGAAAAACACTAAAAAAATATCTTTTTTTTTTAAATCCCTGATATACAATATGTATCATTTTTTATTTTTTTTTATTTTCTGGGTTCCACCATTTCTTAAATACAGGCACTACCCACTCCCTATTCATTCTTGTCTATTTTAAAAATTTTTTTAAGAAGTTGTTGTTGTTGTTATTTTTCTGTAATGATCATCGTTTGGAAAGGTAAATTGTGTGTTATAAAAAAACACAAGTCTTAGCACAAGGTAAACGGTGTCAAACTTGGCGGAAATACATTTACAACAACCATTCACATATCACAAATACACACACACACACACACCACACACACACACACACACACATACATATACACACCATTCATTTTGTGCAAACTGTTTTCTAATTTTTTTTCTTCTTCAGTGCTAAATAATTTACTGTTCCATGTTTCGTTGTTTTGTCAAGAAAGTTGGTGAATGTGTCCATTACACAAAGAGGTTTTACCATTATTCCTGTGCCTCAGTCTTGCGATAATGGCAGTTGCCTTTTCTTAGTTTTTTTTTTAACAGCTTTTTTGTGTTTCTTCCAATACAAATGTACATTTCTAATTGGTCACGTAACTTTTAAACTACATCTAACATTAAACACATTATTTATCGTTCATGCTGATAGTTTATTTTATAAACAGGGTACAGGTACCTAAAACTAAAAACAGGCAGAGAGGTACATTAACAAAAAAAGATTAATAAATAAAAGAAAATATTAATTTTTAAAACATTCCTAGTATTTTTGCTAGTGTGTGTTCTAACAGATTTCTTGCTTCACTGAAATAGCAAGGCTGTCAGAACTAAACTAGGTAGAATTTTATCTGCATCAAAAGGTTTTGTTTTCCATAAAGAATCATCAAAATTATCATTGCAAATTTTACATAATTTTATGGCACTCACTTCAAGGATCTTTTTAAACATTTGATATAATTAATAGATTAATTACATATTTCTCCTATTTAATATAGATTAGTTACTTCTAATAATTGTGTGATGGCAGGGTACCTAGTCAGTGGATAAAATATATGTAGCATATTTATTTATCTTTTAAATCTAACCTTTGATAACAAGCAATCAGTTATCAATTGTCCCTGACAACATAATTAT
>NC_043017.1:14119284-14179284 GCF_006345805.1 Octopus sinensis | reverse complement strand
ACCTGACACACTTCCATAAAACGTTAGCACACTTGAAGTTTCTGTCTAGTAAGGAGAAAAGCTCTGGAATCCGGCCCCTTCTGCATTTCAATCCTGTCGGGGCTTGTCTTGACGTTTCCTCCCCTTTAAATTTCATGAAAAAATAAGTTATAGTGGAGTAAGTAATCAAATTGATCAGGCATAAAAATGGCACCCACTCAACCTCTAGGGTAAAGTCAATAAAAAGAGGTCCAATTATGGCCGTCTAATTTCAGGCTTCTATCAGAAATAACAATAGAAATATTTTAGCAAACATTCTTATGAATTTTTAAACACCAAGTTAAATTCTGTTTTGAAAATTCTGCATTGTGACATTTTACTTGTTTAAGTATTCATATTAATTATTGAGTAGCACATATATATATATATATATATATATATATATATATATATAGAGAGAGAGAGAGAGAGAGAGAGAGAGAGAGAGAGAGAGAGATACACACGCATACATGATTTTTTGCTCTAATATAATAGTATAGGATATATATATATAAAGGATATGTGTGTGGTCTGTATCTCTTATATCATGCAGCTATCACAATAAGCTCCTCTTACAGACTCAGCAATCTGTCCACATATCAATGAATTACAAAGTAGTGTTATATAAAGTGTTCTTGTAACAGAAAAAAATCTAGAAAATCTGAGCCACAAAATTATTCTGTGAGGATTATGTAGAGCCTACAGTAGGTGCTATGAGAGATGGATATGTATAAAGGACGATAAATAAATGTCAAGGGAGAACAAGAAATTATGTAACATAATTTTTTGTTCCCTTGTTATTTATTTGATCTCTTATGATGCTCTTTACTCCACTAACATTTTTCTCTGAAGCATACATATACTGAATTTTAACTTCAGGTTATTAGTATTGCTATGCCTAAGTGAAATATATATATATATACAATTGGGGTTGATGCCTATATATATATATATATATATATATATATATATATATATATATATGTATATGTATGTATGTATATATGTAATGTATATATGTCACTTTACTAATATTGATTAATAATAATAAGAGCAACAACAGATTCTAAGTCGCTAGATTTAACCCTTTTAAATCCTATTAAAGTAAGACTTCCAGACATTGTTCTTGTGTTGCACACTCGATTTCACAAAATTCTTGATAATTTTCTACAGTTGGCAAGTTTCTTTGTTATTGTTTAAATAAAGAAAAAAGAGGTGATGGTTAAATGAATAGAAAAACAGTTATGATGTTTTTCAAAGCCTCATTTGTCTTTCTTCCTTCCAGAATTAGCAACATAAGGACTAATTGATATACAGTAGAACTAATTCACGTTCAAAAGTTTTGCTTTGTAAATATTCTTAAAGAATCAAGTTTGTAGGTTTGATATTTTATGTTAGGTCAGTCTAAAACCCTAACCTAATACAAAGATCATTTAGCTACTAAATTTATCTTCACTATAAAAGGATTATATGAAGTGAGTCAGCTTTAACAACTAGCATTAATTAGCAAAGGAGGAGATAAGTAATTATTAAAATATGATGTAAATTTTTTTTCTTTGTCTTTCCTGAATGAAGGTGCTTTAACTTCATTAAAATCTATAACAGTCAATTGTAAAGCTAATTAGCTGAGAAAATTAGGTTTGTTGTGTTTTGATTATTTATTTGTCAATAGATGAGGTTTTAATGCTTCATTGTCATAATCCTGGACAATGTTGGATAGTTTTCTATATAAAAAAAACACATTCTAAATGAGGTAATTAGTAACTGTAATTAAAATAGTCATTTGCTTTAGTTCTAAATTCTCCCAGCATGGTTTTGGTTGTGATGACTAAAACAAACTGAAGAATATTATTCTGTTTATTACGAAAGAAAATAACAATCTTAACCTCAAAGCTCATTTATTTACATCTCCTGGGATTTTCCTTTCACGCCCCCCCCCCCTAGTTATGTCTTGCCTAAACTTGTACTCCTGATAAACTGGACCAGAGGTTTAGTTTTATTTTTGTTTAGTGTTTTCTACCTCTTTCGGTGTGTGTTTAGTGAGTGTATATATTGAAAGAAGCCCATTTCACTGCCAGACATGATTACATGGGCCACGTAAACTGTCTTCTTTTAGAATTAAGGATTTGCACATTTGTAAGGTCTGCTTCTTGTGTCTAGATTTTTCATGTATAGGATGTCGTATTTGGGTAAAATTAATGAACATATTATAATTATAGAAAATTGATCACTTTGTTACAAGTCTCACCCAAGTTTGAATAGAAAAGTCCAATATGAATAACAGGAGTTCTAAGAACCATTCTACGTGTTGGTAAATCATAGATCAAGGTCAACATACCATTCTATATGTTGGTAAGGCAGGTTGCTGGGATATATATGAAATCAACATGCGATTCTTGTATATTGGTAAATCAAATATGAGAATCAATCTAATATTCTATATGTTGGTGAGATGACAAGCTTACAACTGGAAAAATAATTGGCTTGTCTCAAGAGAAATCCTATCAACTGTGTAGTTAAGCCGTCTTGACAAAGAGCTTCAGTGCAAAATATTAGTTTCCCTTTCCATCTGGCAATTACAATTTATTACCCCAACACATACATTTCCTTTCTGTTAGTTAATGACAAAAAGATCATTTAGAAAAAAATGTCCCCCTGTTCGAACTCTAAAGTCATTGCTACAAGTGTATAACTAGACTCAATTAGAATTAATAATAATTTGAACTGATAATAGGTATTAAAATTGTTTTCAGATTTGTTATGTTTAAACATCTTAATGATGAGAAATGTGATTGGCTTGATTGATTAGATGTGAAGATAGAATATAATGCAACAAGTCACATATCTTTCAATATCTTCAGGATATTGAGAGAGAAGCAGTTCACACTTCATCCATCTCAGTCAGAAAGAAAGGAGTTTTCGAAAGAACAAAGATTAAAACTTTACTTTCCTGTGGAAATCAGGCTCGAATCAACTACATCGTTATCTATAGCAGCGGATAACTTTCAACTTGTTTGTTTGAAATCTGATTACCATTTCAAAGTAAAATTTAATCTGAAATTTGAAACCCAAACTTCTGTGATAACATTATTTTGATTAACATAAAAACGTGATTTCAGATTTTGTTCCATTTTGTAAGAAACCTTTCCAAAAGAAATACCATTTACTTTCTAAATTAATAACTACCTTTTTAAGTTATTATTTATTACTTAGAGAGATTATTGCTCTTTCATATTTAAGTACTCACACAGAATCTACTTTGGCTTTTCAATTCCCAAAACACTGCATTGTGGACAAACTGATTTAGAAAGATTTTTTTCTCAACTTTCCTTTCTTCATGTTTCAAACGAAGTCTGTTGTCTTCTCCTTAATACAACAATAAAAACAAATACAGCCAAATCAAAAAAATAAATTTATTGAATTCTTGTTTTTAATATATAATTACAGATATTCTATATTGTAGATATTAAACAAATACATTTTAATTTTGTATGTAATGCATTGTAATTATAATTAATTGTTACTTTCTCTGTGCATATGTTTAATGTGTTTGCAGATTTTAAATAATTAAATTATTTGTTAAAACGTTAAAAAAGTAAATGTTTTACTTTCAAAAAAGTTGTTTGAGAACACTATGATTGTTATTATTGCAAAAATTTTATCAGCAGATTTTTGTTTTGCGTTGATGTCTTGTAATGGGCAGACATTTTAAACACTAACAAGGAACTAATGTAAAAATTTCAGTTTTTCAAATTTTTTTTTCTAACAATAAGGTTTTAGTGTACAAAACATTAAAACATGTTTGATTATTAAATAACCAAGCAAGCCTGTGTTAGCTCTCATTTATTTGACTTTTAATTATAGTTTTGTGGTTTGGAAACAAGAGCTTTTTTTTTTGTTCCAGAATAAAGTGGAAATGATAATGTTTAAAAAAATATTGTATGATGCGTAAGAGAAAGAGAGAAAGAAATGCCTGTATTTGGATATCTGAGCCTGAGAGGATGGAAATATTTTAAATAAGTTATGAAACAATTCTGTTTTCCCTTCCAGTTTTCACATTTCACTCTTATCTAGATTTATCTTAGATGGAAACATTCAAATGATAAATAATTAAAATTTAACTTTTCTGACTGTCGTTATTTCTAATTATACACTCTCTCTTCAAATCTTTCTCAATAATTCTTACATTCCAACGGAGTGAAGTCAAGGCTTGCCAAACTTCATTGTTAGACCGAGTTATGTCTGTTGTTCAACTATTCACTTTACTGATACACATACACACGCACACGTATTATATATATATATATATATATATATATATATATGTATGTGTATGTATATATATATATATACTCACACACACACATCAAAATACATGACATGTGTTTGTTTGCGAACCAGTTTACAAGAGTATTCAGTAAATTCAAATAAAAAATATCAAATTTAGAGCATAAATGATGTAAACAATAGGACAGAGAAACAAATTAAGCGATACATATTAATATGTTTTTATTTTTAATGTGTATCTCTCAGTTTGGCTCCCTGTCCCCTATTGTTTTCATATACATATAGGCACATGCCTGTATATACATGCATCACTATATATAAACATTCATATATGTGCATTGGTTTAAGTGTATGTATATGATTATTTATATATCTAGCATTATTATAACTGTTTTGCTTCTGCTTCTATTAAATAAAGGTAATAAATATTTCATCAGACGTCTCAAAGTAAACCTTTTCTATGCAAACTCCTAACAAAGCAGCTGTCTCGCAGATAGACGATCATCCGAGATCTAAGGCATTTGTCAACCTATAACGGTTGTTTATGGGTGACATTTTTATATATATAAGTCGACAACAATGCGCGTACTCGAATGGGTGTGTGCACATGTATGTATGTATGTATGCACATGTGTGTGTGTTTGTATATATAATTATATACATATATATATATACATACACACATTTATACACACATATACATATGAATGTGTGTGTGTGTGTGTGCGTGTATATATATATATATATATATATATATATATACTCTTATACATAAACACATGCACATAACATTTTAAGTCCTATAATCATAAGTGGATTATTCACTGTTATAATTTCAAAAAACTCCAATAACTATGGCTGTGCTACTAAACCACAGTCCACAACATACAGTGTAAACGCAGCCATGTTGTGGACTCTACCAACAAATGATGGCACACACAATAGCCCCCCCTCCCTCCCCCAACAACAACTATGGACCACATGTCTGCATAGGACATGCAACTTTATCTGGAGATTTTCTTCTAGATCTTTTGCTCACTCTTTTTTCTTTTTATCTGTGGAAGACAGGCATGATTTTCCCCCAACTGCTTGTAGTGGTTTCTTGTTAAGACTACACTTTACCTATTGCAGTTTCCTGCTAAACTCTACTTCCCCACCTCCAATTTCTCATTTCGAAAAAGGTAAAAACTGTAAAAGGTCTGAGGAAATCAAACAAATGCCCTAATTACGTAAGGGTGCTCTGTATATTAGTACCTGAAAATGACTTTGTTTATATTCATTCTAATTTTCTTTAAAATAAAATATTAAAGATGTTAACTGTGTCGGTTTTTTGTTGTTTCTTCATTTTCTGGATGTTTCTTTGAAATAATCTCACTGGAATATCTCTACTCCAGCATGACCACAACGATATCTGCTAAAACCAATCAAACAACCAAACATTAAATCTTCATTGCCGTACCTGAAGAATTATTTTACTTGAAAAGAGAATCTTTTCCAACTGATTACTTCACAAGAAGTTGATTTAGTTATTCATAGAATAGTGAAATCACAGTTAATTAAGCTCTCTAATTGAGTATTTATCTCTATTCAATAGGGATATAGACTCCTTCAAGTAGTCTTTGCTTTTTTTTTTGTTTTTTTTTTTTAGTTTTATGCCTCTCACCCCCACCCTCCCAATGCAATATTACCTCCTACAATGGTGGACTGGGGCAGGATTTTGAAATGAAGCCTCTACTGAAACAGTTAGTGCAACATATCCTGTCTGTTGTACAGTTCCACAAGTCAGGATTTCACCTGAGAATCCTGAAAGCCTAAACAAATTCCCACTCAAATGGCTCAGCCAGTTCCAGTATGTGGTGGGGAGGTGGGGAGGTGAGGAGGTGGGGAGGTGGGGAGGTGAGGAGGTGGGGAGGTGGGGAGGTGAGGAGGTGGGGAGGTGGGGAGGTGGGGAGGTGGGGAGGTGGGGAGTGCATTATTCCATATGTGATAACTGCATCAGTACAGGTGTGTATATGTGTGTTATAGTGAATACATTGTTACAGGTGTATGTTCAAGGAGCAGAGGACACCATAGTTGCCATCAGAAAGAGAGAGAGAGAGAGGACACAGCAAGGAATTTAATGTGAACCAGCTCAGTGGATGTTCTAAACTCTTTTGAATCCTTGGAACTAAAGTTTCTCTCCTTTCCACACAGTTTATCAGGAAACATTAGAGAAAGAACAAAATGATTTCCTTTACTGAAGGGGAGGGGAAGTAAATAGGTTATGAGAGGGAGGAGCGGGGAGTATGAATAGTTTGTAACTGTTGGATTATATTTGGAATGTTTGAGAGAATACAAGTGAGGAGGGATGGGAAAAGTGAGTTTGGATAATGTGGAAAGAAACAGAGAGAAGACTGTGTGTGTCCGTGTGTCCTCTCAATTAATATACGAGTGTGGGCTTACTTTTCTAATACATTAGCCTTCACGGGTAGTGTAGAGTGTGTGATGGTATGTGTCATTCTCAACATGTTACTTAGCCATGAGTCAACTCTAATCAAACAGATTGATGATTAAAACACATTCCTTCTGTGACCATCCCATCTATCATATCCAGTAGTCTTCTTTTCTAAAGATGCTAGCGTATGATTTGAATATTTAGCTGCTATTTCTAGCAGGTTGCACAGTAACCTAGACCAATGGTTGTCAATCTGCTCCCTTTGCAACAAATAAAAATATTTTGGTGCACTTTGTTTCTAAAGTGAGAAAATGTTTTGGAAAATCATCTTAATATATTTTGGCCTAGACAAAATTAACAAAAAAATTAATTAATGATTATTTCTTTATTAGGTAAATGAAATAATTATATAGGTTTTATATTAAGAATTTCAGTCTTTATATTTTTAAAATATAAATTTACTTATTTCATGGCACATCTGTGGGTGTCATTTCTTTCAACTTTTCAAGACTATTGATCTGGAGTGTGTTTTTCTGTTATATAGTAGCTCAGTAATTGGTCAATACTAAAGTATTTTCTCAACTTCAGCACAAAATCATCCTTTGTTGTAGAGTCTGATGTTACCTTGTATTCTCAGCCAAAAGATTCCACACTTAATTCTTATGTGGTGCACTCAACCATGTGAATAGGCACCATGTGAATAGGCTGTGGTAGCAGCGATTCAGGGATTGCTGAACAGAGTGAAATGTTGGCTTGAAAGGGAAACATTCTTAATTAAGGGCACAAGGCCTATCAATCTTGAAAGGAGGAAATTCGAAGTTAATTTCAAACTCAGAACATTAACAGCTGGAACAAATGTCACAACACATTGTTTTCTGATGGTCAATCTATTCTGCCTGTCCACTACTCTTAATTATTATAAGCTTTTCTAATTTTGGCACCAGTTAAGCCATTCTGAAAGAAGGGGAAAGCAGATTAGTGTCACATACAGAGGTTGACACTCTCAATTAGCCCATCCCCTCAAAATTGCTGTCTCTGAACCTAGATTGGAAAGTATTATTATTATAGAGATTAAGAAATTCATTTTGTAGCCACAGCTTTTCCAATTCCTTCCTGAAAATATGTTTACAGGTAATTCATGAAAATATTTTCTACAGTAGCCTCTTTCTTGTAAACAAGTAAAATTAGAAACATATGCATATACATACACACACACACACACACACAGAGAGTTCTGGCTGAGAGTGAACACAAAAATGAAATTTAATTTTTATTAAATATATTAAGACTATTTTCTAGATGTTTCCAAGATTCAAAGTTTCTTCATATTTCAGAGTTTTGGTATTTAAATGATGAAATATTATTTCATATACTTTCGCCTTCCATTTGATATTTCTGTACTTGAAGATACATCAGTCTTCTTATAATTCAATGAAATTGTTTTCTGAATAACAAAGCTCATGTTGTGGCAATTGGATGATGTTGAGGAAGACATCAACTTGGCTAAATGTATCTGATGCTAGTGTTCAGGGAACTTTGTGTAGATTTCATCAGCCAGGTGCAAACAAACCATTTGGCAGATTAGATTATCCTCATGGCACATCTCTTCGAATTGATTATATGTTGTAGCTCTTTCATGCACAATGGCCAGTGACTGTGAAATGTAGCATGAACACAGTAAACGGATAATTGCAGGAAGACTGGAATCGCTAGAAAAGAAACAAAAAAACAGAAAGAAAAAATTGTCTGAAATTTTGCAAGGATCAAAAAAAAAAAAAAACTGCCAGAAGTAAGAACTGAATAAAGGTGATATTGAGTGAGGTCATTAAATCTTGATAGCAAATTTGAATGGAGGGTGGTCAGTTTTTGTCTCTTTCAATAGCAAGGAAAACAATACCAGTCGTATGAAGAAAACCTCAGCCCAGCACACCATGCTGCCTTAACCCTTTAGCATTCAGCTTACTCACATGTGTTAACTCATAGCTTTGATATTTTATGTGTGATTGCTTCTTTTTAGAACGACATAGAGTGACATCTGTGAGAGGCTGAATGTGGCCAATTTGAACATAAAACATTTTGGCTGGATACGACCAGTTGGAATGCGATAGGGTTCAAACACAGGCAATAGCATACCAGAACCAACACAATTACTTTAAATATTGGATTGCATTATCCCCAAGGAACTCCATAGATAGAGCTTCGACTGCACCCTATCAAATGGCTCTTCTCTTCAGGACCAGAAGATACTTCAGCACACCTCCACCCCCAATAAGACTACCTACAAAGCCCAGTAAAGGTCCACATTGCTCCTACATATGAAATGCTAAAGGTCCACATTGCTCCTACATCTGAAATGCTATTACTGCACCTATAGATTATAGCCTACACACACAAAATGGCCGCCTGACTGAGTGGTAGAAGTCATTCAGACATCTTCCTCCCACCTCATAGTTTGCTATCTCTTCCCTCTACTAGTCTGGCTTCAGCTTCTCACATTTGGCTGGGTCTGTGTTAACCTCACACATCTGTCAACCACTCGCCCCTCCTCCTTTCATCAACCTCATTGTGTCCCCTCCACACTAGCCCCTAAAATCTAGTTTTTCCTTCCAAGAATGTTACTCTCTGGAATTTCTTCCTTGCTCCCAGCATCTATTTCACCAATCTCAAAGGGCCTACAAAGGCTGTAGGTTCTACCCCTTCCTCCAGACATTTAGCAAAATGTATTTAAGATTAATTTAAGCCTAATGATGACATTAGTCTCTTAAGGACAGGTGGAGGCTTGGATCATCTCTTCGATCTGAATCCTGTAAAATAAAAAAAAAAGGTATGGAATCATATAAATTGCAGTTTATAATGTGTCATCAGTTTTGGATTTGAAACAATATATTGCAGACTTTGACACAGGAGAGAAAACCTTTGAATTACTACAAAAATTTAGTCAAAAGCATGCCTGGCACCCATCGCTACGACATTTGAGCTACCAACGATGACAAGAGCTTCGGGATCTTTTCCTTTTGAACGGCACATGTCAACACAATTTCTAGTTAACTAAACACTTTAACACTTCGTATACTGGTAGAATGTGTCAAAATAAAACATTTTTTTCTCTTGGCTTTCTTGAGAAAATTGTAATTTGTTTGTTTAATGTAGTTTAATTTTTCGAGTTTTAACCAATGAATCGCCTCTATTTAGCTAAAATCATTTGCTGCGTCTAAAGCTGAGACAATATCCTGTCACTAACCCTAACCCTAATTTTTTTTTCTTAATTGTTAAATTAATTTAATTTAATTAATTTAACAATTAATTAAATTTAACAATTTAATTAATTTAATTTAACAATTAAGAAAAGAAAAATTTAGGGTTAGGGTTAGGTTGAGAGTTAGTGATAGGATGTTGTCTCAGTTTTAGACGCAGAACTGAAGGAATATTAATCCGGAGCCGCTTAATGATTAAGATTAGCTCGGTGCGATGAGCGAAACGAGCGGCATTTCGGCGGCAAAGCAGACCCTGAAGACTTGTAACCACAGCGACATCTCAGTCCCTTACAGACTTAGGTCCCTACTCCGAGTGCTATTCATTCTGGAATGAATGCAAAAAAATTAACATTTAAATAATCACAAGATTAAGGTATAATTAATTTACAGTTAATAGCGAAAGTAATGCCTCTGTCAAGTGGAAGATAACAATTTAGTCAGCCGGAGTAGTCTCCCTTAATAAAGCGTTTTATTTATAAACTAACCGTCACCATGGCAACGTGTAATTTATGACTGGCCGCAGGTTCTTTTCTAGTGTTTCCACATTTCCTGCAGTAAAAACGTGTTTAAGACTGAAATACCAGGACTCTGAAGGTGATGTAAAAAGGAATTTGGTAAGTATATTTCAAATTAAATATTTTGCATTGACACAAATTACAACGTGAAACGTGTGTTTGACATTTGCTCTTAAGACGTTGCTACAAAGTTTCGCTTTCGTTTATTTTCCTTTAAGTTTTCCTGTTACAAGGTTGCCACCTCTATATCCTCTACCTAACTTTTTTAAAATGCTTTGGATATATATATATATATATATATATATATATATATATATATATATATATTCTATTCTATTCTAACGACGTAGAAAAAGAATATAAAACCAAAGTAAGATTCTTTCGTTATTAAATAATTTTTTTGAAACATTCAGTAACATATTTTGAAGTATGGCACCCTGTTCTTCAGCTCCGATATTAATTCTACCACACTTAGGATAAATTTTTAATTTTGCCAACAATTGAGGTTGGATGGATTCGCTGTTGTAAACTCCACCAGAATCAGTAATTTTACGACGAAGCTATGAGAAATAGAGTAATCGCTCGACGACTGTCGTCGCGTGTGTCACAAAACCCTCCGTGACAGGGGAAAATTGCGAAGTAGAAACGACTGTACTGTATATTTTCTTTTTATTATTTATATTTATTTCATTATAAAGGTTAAACTAAAGCGTTACACCACTCAAAGAAACAAAAAAATGTGTGTAATAGGTGTAAAACAACTTCCTCTGAACGAATATGAAAAAAAAAAGCGCATTCGCGAAAGGGCCTCGGAAAATTCACATCGGGAATTTCCGAAAACGTCTGACACGGGCACAAAAACAAAAATAGCGTAATAGGTGTACAACAACTTACTCTAAACGAATATGATGAAAAAAATGCGCAACACCACGGTACTACTAGCGAACAGTGCGCGCATCCGCGCTATCTAGACGTAAGTAGTCGATCCTACGCCTTGCACGTATGTTTGTATTTCAAGGCTGAATACATATCAAAGAAGATTAAATAATATTTTTCGAACAAAATAAATCATTTTTTAAACTAAAGAAATAAATTATTTTTATAAACAAACTAAGGTTAGGGTTAAAAAGTCGCTGTAGGATCGACTACTTACGACTAGCTTGCGCGATTGCGCGCACCGGGACCACTGTTCGCTAGTGGTACCCAACAGCACGGAGGAATCGATGTAAGTTTAAATAGTAAACCACGATATGAAGAAGGATTATTTTACCTGTCTCCTATAGAGGTGGCCATGGCGCACCGTCACCGCACTGACTGACGCTTTTTTGTTTCTTCTTATCTCCAGAAATCCATGTTTTTCGGCGACGGGAAGACGGGGAAGCGAGGGTGGTGACGGTCCGCCATCAAAACCTGGCAACATACAACAGGTGGGACATTTTCGCTAATTTCCTTTAATGTTTACTTTAATTCCCGGCCACCAAAAACAAAAGAAAAAAGTGTAATATGTGTAAAAAGAATGTATTTAACAATGTGGAAACAAAAATTTGCACCAACGACCCGAGGTGCAGAGAATTTAGGGAAAATTCACAAGATCCGATTTTTTCCTTCATAACTTTTAGGAGAATGGATAGCTTTTAGCGAAACCTTATATAAATAGCTTTCAAACAGCACAGGTTACGATTATAAAGAAATTTGTGAGGAAATCTTTTTTCCGAGGAAGTGGATGAGAGGACTTTTGAAGAGAAAGGAATTATGTTTTTGCTTGAGTGAAATGGAAATAAGTAGAAAAAAAAATTTTTTTTATTTATTTATTTATGGTTTGAGTAATAGAAAAAGGTTTTTAAGAAGATTCCATGTATCATGGTGATAGAAACTAATTCATAAATACGCTGTTGAATATGGTTTCATTATGGGAAAAAAGTTAACTGCGATTTAGCTCTTGTTTTTAGCCCATCTCCACCGTTGTAATCTTTTTCAAAACCTTTTTCTGTAACGAAATTCCTTTGGAAAAAATTTTGCCCACAAATTTCTTTATAATCGTTCTCTATGCCGTTTGAAAAGTAATTATAGAAATCAAAGGTATCTCTCTATATATAAAACTGAGAATGTGTGTCTGTCTGTGTGTTTCCCTAAAACTTGAGAACTACACAACCAATTTCATTCAAATTTTACACATGCCTTACTTAGGGTCCGTGTGGTTTCATTGGCAAAAAAAAATGTTCAACTTCTTGTCTAGGGCGAGCCCATAGCAATATCATATCTTCTCCCCTATTTCAGTATTACGTGTTAAAAGTGAAACAAAAACATTTCTCTATTTTATGTCAAATACTTTCACTTTAACAATAAAAATTAGAGATAATAATAACAATTGAATTATAAGTAGTAAGTAATAATTAAAATCAAAATAAAGTATAATATAATAATTAAATCATAACATCACAATTAAAAGTACAAATAGCAATTGGTATAAAATTGCATCAATTGAATAAGTGGTTTCACATAAATGAGAATAAATTAAAAATAAAATTAGTGTGCAGAAATGGAATGGTCCAGATGGAGCTGTGAACATACACTTTGCCACGGCTTTTACATTAGATTATCTGCTAATTAGCTAGCATTAAGTATCTATATGAAGTTTGGCTGTATGTAATATCTGTTTTCTCAAACAGCTGGTTCTACTGAGTACTGCTGTTGGTTTATTTCTTATACATAAAGGACTAAAGCTTCAACTGCATCCTGCTTTCTGATTCATCGTAAGGTTTGTTGTTATTATTATTACTGCTTAACTATTGTTATCACGTTTGTTGATTCCTCGTAAGGGAAACGTTATGTTGCATTTGTTAAATGATTGTAAACCGTAACCCTCCTCCTTTGGGAGAAGGAGCTTTGGTTATTGTTTAAAAATTGAATTTTGTCCCTGTTTGGGGAAATTGACAATATTTTCACCGTTTACATGGAAGCATAATGAATTTCGATGCAGCCGTCGGCGGGCGCGAATACATTAAAATTAAAATGGAAGAAATACAAACCTATTTCAGATTGAGCACCGACAAAGACGGTGAATCTAAGATAACACCACCAAACGAAATAAAAAATTAAATGAAAGAAAAGACTATTGTCTATAATGTATACAATGTAGAGAAAAAAAAAGATTTGAACACCTGGAGGAAAGCACCATCGAATAGTGTCTTGGTGCGACTATGAAAGATATCAAGTATCTAACCATAGGCGGTAAATTCGCCACAATAGAAGCAAGGTTCGAGTCAATGGAGCGTGCAAGGGAGTACTCGAATCGAACCTTGCAAAGTGGAAATATTTTATTTTACTTTTATATCTGGGACGTAGGACGTCCCGGATAAAAATTTAAAATGTCCCCCCAGAAGTAGAGGTAGGCTGGATTGTAGCCACACTTCTATACAAGAAGGAGGGCTAGATGCAATTGATGGAAATTGCAAGAGACAGGCCTACAATTCCAGTCTGTTATATATTTTGAGTATTGTTATCACTAGCGATATCAAGATATAACTTTGTATTTTGTATTTTATGTGTAGATGTATATATATAGATGTACATGTAATATGTACACATATATACATGCACTAGCTAGTTTTTATATACATTTCTCTCCCCATCTCAGCCCCAGTTCATTGGTGCAAATTTTTGTTTTCATATAACCCATTAAACCTTTATTTCTTGTGTTCAATATAATTTATATAATGTTTAGAATATTATTTTGTTAAGCAGGCAATGAGATGTGAGATTGACTAAACATGAATGTTTTCAATTTTGGGGGTTATAAGTGAAATGATTTAATAATGAAAGTACCTTGTCGTATTTCTGTCTTTTGTGTCAGCCGTATTATTTTTCTTGTTTTTAATAGAAATCTTTGTCTAAGGGAACACAGCGTGTCACAAGGCACCTTGCCCAACCCTGACTACCATTGTAAATATGTGCACTCGCTCTCATTTATTTACCTTTCCTTTCTCAACTGTTGTCTCACTGGAGGTTTATTCTCCCGTGTAATGCACCAGTTGTCTAAAAGAAAAATTTGTAACCGGGACGATTCCACAGAATGCAATGGCATCAGATACGTCTATATCAGGGAGAATCTACCCAAGCCTCTCACCATAGAGCTCCACACATCTTTTTCGTTGGATTTAATTAAGAGAACTGTGTTGGTCATTCAATATACTAGAAATAGCTGCCAATCTCTTTTAAGACCACCCTATCATTTTAAAAATGTAGGGACATATTGGATAATTGTCAGATGGAGTGGACGTGACTGACATCCATTTGATTGTTGGTCTCTTGTATCAAAATTGATCTGGGAGCCAAACAGCAAAACCACCTTTGGGTTTCAATCCATCTCCAGGATTGGAACTTTTCTGACAGGGGATCATTGTGGCAAGCACACAAGGTTCTCTCCAACCCAAATTTTACCGACCCTACCATTCTTTCATGTTCAGTTATACTGCCTGAACTCTTCATTCTGTATATTTGCCATTTGTGTATTGAAATAAAAGGTACTCCATTGCAAATGATACTTCACCTGTTGAAAACAGAAAAATATTGTTTTTTAGTTGGAAGACAATCATTGTCAGACAGACACACGGAAAAGAACTTGGTAATAATCAAAATGGAACTACTGTGACAAATTCAGTTGTACATTTTCTCTTCATTGTAATATCAGATGAGGATAACTGAATGTATTTCACAAGAGTGTTGAACTAAAGAATCTGTTTCCATAGATTAAATCGATAAACACGGATGTTGGTTGGCATGGATGTGTGATTGGAAAATCTGCATCAAAACAAAATGATTCCAGTGTATTGCACATCAGTCAAGTATTTTCTGTCATAGCCTCAGGAGAACAACACCTATGTTAATATCATCAAAATATCAAAAAGTTGGGGGATTAAATTGATTTCAGGTTTTGTTATGGTGTATATATAATGTTATATATGTATGTTATTTACTGCATCTCCTGCTCTCTCTGTCCTTCCCTACACATTGTTCAAACAGGATGCTGCTTGGCTGATCAGTTCGCAGAGCACCTAAAAGACATCAGACTCGGCAATGACACCCCAGTTTCACACCACTTCCGCTCTACCAGTCATTTGCTACACCACCTGTCTGTTTGGACTGTCTCTGCACAGGGGCCACCTGGACTCCTGCCTTCACTGTGAACAGGCATTAATCTTCTCTCATAGTTCATTTGTGCCATATGGGCTCCACTCACCTCTCTTCATTTGACACCAACCCCACACAGATTTCCACATTTAACTGACCCCCTCCACCACACACCTGCTTACCGCCCACCTTGAAACCCTCACCACACACACACCACTATACCCACAATCATACACACTGGTCCTCATTTCACACACCCACACGCCCCTTCCCACTCCACACACACTAGCACCGACCACTTCTCAGCACCCACACCACTTACCATTAACCACACGCACACAATCGTCAGTAGCATCACCATACACACTACTCTATGAGCAGCCACACACACCATTATAAGCAGATAATACCTGAACACAGACAACATATGCACACACACATGCAACATGCATAAACACACACACAATACTTGGTCACAGACACACATGTGCATACACCACTTGAAAAGGTACACATCAACTACTACTACACGCACGACGGACTCACTCATCCCCATTCTCACATACACATGCTTGCACACCGTTCGTTGCGATCACCATTATTATCTCCTTTTTTTTTTTCCTTTCTAGTCATATGCCATGTTGGACCACTGAACTGTTTTGTTTTTTTCTCACTTATTCCTTTTTGTCAAAGAGTGTAGGCATGGAACGTGAAAGACTTTTCCATTTTTACAGAGCATTAAACTAATATATTTGCTTGTTGTTCCTGCACCTGTCTTCGTCTTTTGCTTTTCTGTAAATGTGAACTATATATATATATATATATATATATATATATATATGTACATACATACACATATATTGTTTTAAGTTTTTCATCAGACTAGATGGATCTGAAGATATTTGGGAGCAAAGCCTCTCTTCAGAACTGCCTCCCAGAAACACCACGAAGTGGATTCAAAACCAGCACAAAGCAATATAACAAGGTACAAGTAAACCTTATAGTTTATTTCTTTTGACCTTTATACAACCTATTTTGGTTATTTTCAATCATCATCATGTCTGTTTTCTTATACTTGCATGGATTGTGCAGTGCCCTGTAGTGAAGTCATCATTAGGTACAGAGAAAATCAGGCCAATTCTGTTGTTTGTAGCATAGTATTTTTATTCCTTTTAGTTTTGTCTGGAGGAAGGACCTGTGTCCAGAGCCTTCACAAACCTTCAGGGACCAAATCAACAGCTGTAGGGATAATATTCTGCAAAGAGGAAATTCCAAAGGGATAACATTCTACAGGGAAAGGACAGGCCTTAGTCGTTTGTGCCAGGTCTGTGGATGAATGAAGATGAGTCAGTTGGGAATCCATAATTTTAGCCAAAGTTTGTTCTGCCTCTGTTGACTGATAAAGAAAAAACCAAAAGCCAAGGAGCTGTTTGATGTCATGAATATTCATGAGGATTTTGGGAGGGGATGAAATGTAGGTCTGCAGCCATGATGGCAAAACAAAAAGGGTCACAAACACAACAAGAGAGTCACTGAAATGTGAAAGAGAAGTTAATTATTTGTTTTTGATTGGAAGCGTATCATTAATCATGTTCTTTGAGATTGGATGATGAAGAAAGAGTTTTATTTGAATGTGAGATGGGGGTTTGAGAGTGGTTGCATGAAAGAAGGCATCTGAAGCATGGAAGAACAAGGCATAGATGCTGTATTGTGACACTGCACCTGCTCATGCATCACTCATTAACAAAACTAGAGACGGTTCCAGCCCCTTCTCCCCAGCCCCGTTTACTCTGTTGTCTAGATTTGGGCTCATCTGTGCCCTAATTTTAAAAACACATTCTGGAGGTTGTTATAAAACTGGAGAAATTGAAACGATGTTGGGAGTGACAAATCAACAGTGAGGAGGAGGAGGTGGTGGTGGTGTTTTGAAAGAGAGACATCTAATTCAATCAAGTAAAGCAATAATCTGTGGCTTTTTTTAAATATTTAGTTTTTCTTTTCCTTTGGACAGACCTTGTATGCATATCTTCATTGTCATATATTATGCAAATAATTTTCTTGATTTGGCTAATTATCTTTTGGTCATTAAGAAAAGCTTATTTGATATTTCAGAAACCACGATGTTACTCTGCTTGCCAAAAGTATCCAGGAGAGAACTGTCGACCAGAATGGTATGGAACCACTAATAACTTCAGTTTTGCATTGTGATGTCTTAGTCAGAGGAAAGACATCACTCGAGATCCTTTCAGGGGCTCTATGACTGGTGAGGCAAATGAAAACAGTTCAGGTAGAACACCTGGTGGCCTACATCCTTGTAACCAAATAGAGACTCCACTAAAGGTACCCGAGCAGCAGGTGGTACTCTTAAACTGGGTGGTCACAGAGTGGACTCTACTATAGTGTCAGGTCGTGAAGTTACACCAGTCAACAGATTATGTCTATCTCCCAAGAACACAAAGAGTCCTTCAAACAAGCTTCAACACAGATTCTATCAAATTTCATTTTCAGATGAGATTTTTACAGTTTCATCTTAGTTGTTCTTCATTATTTCTCTGGGTTGATCAAATAGATCTTGTTGAGGACATTTGTGCCCAAGTTGCCACACAACTGGATATAACTTAGAATTACATAATTGTGGGTTCAATCCATATTCTATTGATTCTAATGTCTACCAGATTTGTTAATGTCTCCCACGTTACTCCCCATATATATATATATATATTAATTACCCAGCTGCTCATTTGCTGTCACTTTTAACACACACACTTCTACTGTTAATCTTCTATACATTGGCAACAACTCTAGATATGATCATCTCCATGAACAAGTCCTTGAAAACAAATTAGGCTGAATACAGCAGGGTCTCACTTATGTAATATAGGGAATTGGAAAAGCTAATAGATTTGCCAAAAGTATTTGAGAATATTATTTTTCTGTTCTTTTCATGTGGATTTCAGTGTCCCAACTTTGGATCTTCGCTATCTTCAAGAACCAGAAACAAAATCAAAAGTCTCTATCGATTGCTATGACCTAAATCTTGACAATCTCTCAACATCTTCTTCTTCCAACAGGTAATCTCTTCAAAGACTGTCTTTTTTCATATTTTCTAACAGTGAAAATGATGCTTCAGATGTATTAAACATATATGTTAATGACTTTTATTCTTGTATTGGCTTCACTTGACTGTGGCCATGCTGTAGCACAACTTTGAAGGGCTTAAGTTAATCTTATTGATCCCAATATTTATTTTATTCTGGTACTTATTTTAATAAATATTTATTGAATCGCTAAATTGTTTTTGATATAAATGGATACACTCAACCCATCACTAAATTTAAACACAGGTATATGGTTCTGCTCTCCTAAATAGATGGTCTAGGTGTGGCTTCCAGAGTCTGCATCTCTTCTCATTCCATCATAAGTAGTCTTGTCTGAGCAATGTTCAGTAATATTGATGCTATTGATGTTCAGATATTTGAGGAAACAATGACACATTTCAGTTCTGTACCACACAGAATGACATCTGTTTTGACTGTTAATCTTTTGTTTGTTTCTGAAAATAGGGATTTCAGTAGGAGACAAACGAAAAATAAGTGGAACCTATAAAATCCTAAACGATATGTTGAAATAATTACATTTTCTCTTTAGGGTTTATTTATATCAGGAGTAGGGAAAACACTGCCTGCTGGCACAGTTGTGTCCGCAAACCAATTTCATTGCACCTGCAGGCTGCAATGAAATTGCATGTACTTGTATGTACAAAATATTGCAAGTTTATGATTATTGGTATGTCTATCTGCGACATAGGTCGCGTTTCCACTATGACTTAAAATCGTCAGACACAAACAGAAATCGTCCAACAATTGCTATTTGAATGGAAATTTTGTTATCACTATAAAACATGTATTGCTAGGTTTGTGCCACTCCCCTTGAGAGACCCCACTACACTCTAGCTGAAAAATATAGAATACCTCATAAGTAACATAAACACCCTAAATTCAGTGGCAGTGTTAATGAAGATGTTACATGTTAATTAAATATGTTAAACTTTTCTTTATTAATGTATATCGAATTATACGTAGATATATACAAGATTTACACTGATATAAGAACTAGAACTTGTGACCCACCCACAAACCTTTTTCTTTGGAAATTTTTACCCACCACACTAAAAAGTTTCTTTTTAGAAATGTGTAAATGAAAATATTTATATCAAAAATAAATTTTTATCTTGTTACTTTTTACAATTGTAGATGCCTTGATAATTTCACTGTGAGATCTAATCCACATAAACACAATGTGAGTTTTAAATTGTTTTATAAGATTTTTATTGAAGAAATAATTCTAGGCCAGCAATTCTGAGGGTGCGAGTTTAGTTGATGTCATCAATCCCCATACTTCACTGGTTCTCCTTTTTATTAACCTAAAAATGAATTTAATGTTAAATATTCCTTAGAGAGAGAAAATAGATTTGATTTCAGTAAAATAGTCATCTATTTATCTGAAAATATCTGCTTATAAATCCATTGTATAAAATTAGATTTTCTGTCTATGTTTGTATACATATTACCTTCCATGAGCTGGATGGTTCAGTAGAAGTCGATGAGCCAGAGGACTGTGCCAGGCTCCAGTGTTTTTTTTTTGTATAGTTTCTAAATGTCAACCACTTTACATTGTGTGTTGGGTACTTTTTATGTGGTTCTGGTACCACTGAGGTCACCAAGTCACTCACAAGACAGCACAACTGAGGTGAGGTGCAGTATTTAGGGAGATGATATGTTGGTGCCAAGTGACGAGAGGTTAGAGTATGATAGAGGGACAGGAACTGATGGAAAGGATAAAGGGAAGATAGGGGTGAAAGTGTTAAGGTATATACTCAAATGACAAGGAAGTGGATATAAGTAGTAAAGGGGATTGGAAAGAGTAAATGGTTAGGCAAGTTCATCAGTGTAAAAAGAAAGTGTCTGATGGATAGAAATGATGAGGATGGATATATATATATATATATATATATATATCTCACTACACTATGTTTATTCACATGATGCTTTTCACACTCTCTGATTAGAATATAATCCTGAATAAACAATCTTTATTTCATTTTAACTTTTATTTATTGATTCATTTTAATAATAATGATAATAATAATAAATTATTTTGTTTATTCTTTTCAGTCCAGTGTTTCCTCTGGTCATGTTGATGTTCCGACCCTTGATATCCAGGATTCAGCACGTGAACCAAACACAAAAGCTAAGAAGGTCAGTTATTATTATTTTTCTTTAAATACATCTTTACCCTGTTCCATGCTACATTCCAAGTCAATTATATTTCATTTTACAGTTTTGGAAAATTACCGTAATTTTGGAAGAAGGGAATATTTTGAATATTCTGGCAGGTTTTACTTGTATTAAAGAAGAATTATTGCAAGGGTGAGGAACCTTGCTGCAGTTTTCAACTGAAACAACATTATTTAAAGTGCTCAACTATTTCTCTGATTCTAGGAGAAATACTGAAGTTTTTTTCTTTCATTTGATAAACTAGATGAATTGCAGTAACAAAGAGATGTCACCATCATTGTTTCCCCCATAAATAAGCTTCATTGTTCTGTTCCAAGACAGCCTCTCTCATTGCTTATTGTAGTCTTTTGCCATCTTTGCCATGAGGTCCAATATCCTGAGATCAAACCGTTTCTTCTCTGAAGACATTAAGCTTATTTGTTGACACAGTCAGGATCGTTTTCTTTGTTGCTGTGTATCTTATGATATACACTATCATCGTCATCATCACCATTTCTCTAATGTCCACTATTCCATGCTTGCATGGGTTAAATGGAATGTGTTTCCTCATGGTCTGAATGGTTATGCAGTACTCCATAGTAAGTACTCATTCACAATGGAGTACTGCATAACCATTCTTTCCTTCCTCTCACTATGCTGGGCCACTTAAACATCCTTTCTGATCTTGGATTTACCTAAAGAATACCTGATCTAACTGGATTTAATTCGACCCCTCCACCCTTCTGGACATTATGAACCACAACAAATATCACTGATGAGGAACTTTCTTCCACTGTCTAATCTATATCTCTCCGATGACGGAATACTCCTTACAAAGCCATTGCTTGATACGAAGCTCCGATAGCTGGGATACCCCAGAAACAGCTGTCAGAAAGTATTTTTTATCGTCTGTTATGTAGCTAAATTAGATTAAATCAAATAAAATGTCCTTGTCAAGTTTTGCCTAATTGTCTTTCCTCACCTTTTTAACCTATACACACACACACATGTATGTGTGTGTGCACAATCTGAAAAAGTTTTGTATGTATTACATATATACATAAACTGTTGTTTACTATTACATGTACTACATATTGTATATACAATAGTGTAATCATGTAGGTCCCTTGCTTTAAAATCAACAGAAAGTGCAACAGGTAAAACATCACCTTGATAATACATTCATCTAACCCCTCCAGGTATGGAAAAAATGGTCGTAAAATGAACAAAAATATGTTTGTGGTGGTAGGTTTATTAAGAAAATCACTTAAACTGTGTCAGTGTTTCCTGTTCCCCGAGATGGTTCACTTTTGCTGGGGATCGTGGAGTTCACATCCATTTATTCCTTTCATTTGCTCTGGTTTTCATGGTTGCTTTCCTTACTTTATGACCAACCATTTTGCAGCATGGTCATGGTACAGTCATCATTCCACAGCACTGGAAAGCTCATCTCTGACAATAGATTCCCTTTTAACCTACATCACATCCATTCATTCCTTTTACTAATAATGAATGTTTTCTCCAAGAATTTTATTCAAACCCTTAATTCTCATTTAACGTGTTATTTTAGAATTCTGTTTGGGATAATGCTGTGATCCCAGAGGATTTACCTAAACCTTCTGAGAAATATAAAAACTTATACAATGAATATAAAGAAGAAATGAAGTCTTCTTACTCCAAACATAAAGCTGTAAGTATGAATGTTAATTTCTTTAAACACTGAACCACAGGGTCATCAAAGAAGGCTTCCGTGAATTCAGTTGTCAATTGTCCTAACTACAAGCAAGTGATCTGTATGAAATCAATGTGGGACTGTATAACAACTGCAGGAGTTTTAATATTTGTCCTTGAAATCACTATTTCACTAGCGGGCATCTGGCCAATCAATCCACGGTAACCATGGCGACTGTACAGCAGAAAGTACAGTGTGGGTTGTGGCACGCTGAGTCAGTTGTTTTAATGCAATGTCATTTTTGGCATACTTATGGACAACATCCACCTACAGACAAAACCATTGTTCGTTGGTTTAACCAGTTTAAAGAAACTGGAAATGTAAACATTAAGAAATCTCCAGGCCGGCCACACACGTTGGAAGAGAATGTGGAGCGTTTGAGAGTGTCATGTTTGCATAATCCTAAGAAGTCCACCGCTCGATGCAGTTTGGAACTTTGCATGCCTAAAACAATTCAAAATCTGCTGCATAAACGCCTCACAAAATTCAAATGCGACATAAAATTAAGGAGACAGTTAGGCCTAAACACGTTGAATTTGCTGTAACGATGCTCAGAGAAATTGTTGAGGATGATAGTTATCTTAACAGAATTTTATTTAGTGATTAAGCATGGTTTGTGTTAAGCTGATAAAACATTCAGATATGGGGAGCTCGGCAACCCAGTGAAGTTTTCCAGTACGTATGTGATTCGCCCAAGGTTAATGTGTGGTGTGGACTCCAGCATGATCATGTTGTCAGCGTTAGTTACTTGAACATGCTAGAAATTTATGTTTCCCCCCAAATTGCAGACATTGAAAGAGAAAAGGGAATAAGTGAATTTCTCCAGCAGGACGGAGCACCGGCTCATTGCAGCCATAATGTGCAACAAGCTCTCAATAACAGATTCCCTGGCCATTGATTGGAAGGAATGGCCCTGTTTTTGTAGCCACATAGAAGCCCTGATCTATCTCTTATGCAATTTTTTTTTTCTTTTGGGGTTATCTTTAGAACATTGTCTATGCAGAAAAAATCCGGAATCAGCAACATTTAAGAGATAGAATCTATTTTTAATTAATTTCATAGTTGCCTCCCTTGCGTTTATTACTCATTAAAATACTCCCTGCAAATATAATTTTAATTAATTAGTCTGTGTGTGCCAAATTTTCTAATTATCTTATTTCTGTTTGAATTTCAGTCTTCAAACTGGTTTCTTTGTATATCCTAAGATTGAAATTAAGTGAAGTCAGTGCTAAAATGTTTAAAGAAAACTTTAATTTATTAAAACTACATGTATATGGAGTAGAAATATATATTGTGGTTAATTGATATTTCTTTTGTAATTAGGATTCATTTTCTGGATAAAAAGATAGAAAAAGTTACAAACAATGACTTGATGCTGTTTGAAAGATTTTGTTGTCAACTGTTTTCTTCTGGTTTTATTTATTCAGTTAAGTCCTGTCAACAACCATTGTCCAAGCAATAAGAATATGGCAGAAAAGAAACAATTTCCCAATACTGGAATGGATGATACTCTTGAGCAATGTATAAGTCAGTTGAAGTTTCTGTCTCAAATGAATTCTTCAAAACAGTCAAATATGGTAAGTGTTTGAAAATATTTCCTCAACATCAAGAAGAAATATTGTTTGAATCAATTCTGAAAAAAAAATTTTTTGTGTGTTTATTTAGGAAGAACTTGAAGAATTAAAGAAAAAGGAAAAACTGATTGAAACTGTAATGGTAGACCAGTTATCACGGTATGGTGACAAGTTTTTATTTCTTCTGTAGAAATTATTAATATCTGGGATTATTTTTTTTTTCTGCCAAGGTAGCAGGTCCATTTCTGTTTTTGGTGGTAGGGAGAGGCAGAAATAATGTAATGGTCTTATTGGAATATTGTATATAGGGAATATAGCTTATTGTCTATAGACTTATTGACAAAGAAGACCATGTTATATATTTTATAATCTGTTGTTTGGTATAATTTCAGGAGTAAACTCTGAAGTACTTAGTCAATGGTTTGTGAGTAGTAATAATGCTTTCTACAATAGACACAAGGCTTGAAACTTTATTGGGAAGAAGCTGGTCGATTTGATTGACTTCATTATTTTATCAACCCTGAAAGGATGAAAGGCAAGGTCAACCTTGACAGAATTTGAACTCAGGACATAAAGATGGAGGAAATGCCATGAAGCAAAGTTCAGGGCTCCTGGCATCTAGAATGTCATCAGATGCTCACTGCCTTCTGCCAGTGGACATTTGACTCTAACACTCCATAGTGTTAATAGCAGAGAAAAGTGACAAGATTCTGGGGTAACTCTTGGCAGTGATGAAAACAAGCTGGCTTCTTTGTTTGGTAATTATGGCTAACTCCCTAAAGTCCCTGACCTATCAGTGCTGCTGACGGTTACTACTGGTTCAAAATAACCTCTGCAGATACAGAAGTACCAGCAGGTGGACCCAGAAGGAGAAAACCATTTGGAATACGTTTGTTCGACATTGTTGACCTGTGACTTTTATGTCAAATAGCTGCTGTCGTTTTTAAAATAGATTCTGCTCCCAGGTCCATTGTGATGATTACCCCACCCGTCTCCTTTAACTGAGCATAGAAGGCAGTTTTCCTTTGTCTGGTGGCTGTAGCAAGAGAGGTTGTGTGGTGAATGAGGTTGAACAATTTAAGTACAGAGACTGTCTTCTTATCAATTTTTTTGTCAACTATAAGTTCCTCTTGAAAAGGAAAATGAAAGTGGAGAGAGAGAGAGGTGCTATCCTTGAGTAAATTCATTGAAAAATGGGGGAGAGTTGAGAAAATGGCTAGCATGGATAAGACCACTGAATGTTGGGGGAAGACACCTGCTTTTTATGTTCAGTGAGTTTGTGATCTGTTCTTCAATTCAACCCTAAATTGAAATCCAACTTGTAAGATGAGAACTGCATCATCACTGACTTTCATATTGCTGTCCCTCAGCCTTTTAGCTAAGAATCAAATTGTATATTACTATGGCAAGCTGGCTGAATGTTTAACATACCAAACATAATTTTTCACGGCATTTCTTTCAATTTTGCATTCAGAGTTCAAATTCTGCTAGAGTCAACTTTGCCTTTCATCTTTTTGTGGTCGATAAATTAAGTACCAGTCATGCACTGGGGGTCAATATAATTAACTAATTCCCTGCTTTGATACTTGGTTGTTAATTGTCATGGAAGACATTCAACATCCAAATGCCAATTTAAAAATCGTAGCTGTCCCTAGCAGAGCAGTTTTGGGGCTTACTCTGCTCTCAGGTCAAATCCGATTTCTTTGACATGTTTCTCGAACTTGGTTCTTGCTGCTCAAAGTGCCTCTACAACTGCTGGAATGACAGACACTCACCTCATTGTCTACATTCTTGCAATTTTGTCTTTTAGTAATCTGTACTTTTCAATCTTTTCTGGTTCTTTGTCACTTACGCATGCATCTCTATCATTATTTTCTTCTAGAAGTGTTATTTGTGACCCAGAGCAAGATGAACACTTAACTGAACCTCACAGTTATGTTTCTCATAAACCTAGAGGTGTTAACAGATTTCTACATGAGACCAGGTAAATGGGCATTTCACTGAAATTCATTCTATAACTTTAAACTTTCACAAAATTACTCATAAACACTCACTTCTTTTAAAATACTTTATTTCAAGAATAGATTCAGTTTAGAAAGTCCATTTCAAATACTATTTTAGTTATATTTCATTTATATTAAGGTTTACTTACCAGTTACAATATATCCTTTACAACCTATGTATGTGCATATGTGTGTGTGATGTAATTGTGTAAAGTAGAAAGATAAAGAACTTAGTCCCTTCATTGCATTTCAATAGCTTCAGAAATAAAATGATTGATAACAGGGCATTAATAGGTACCAGCTTGGGTTTTCACTTCCTCACTGAATGCTCTATTTATATTGTTTCTAGTTATAAACCTAAAGGTTTGATAAATGCTCATTAGAAAAGATCAATATGTTTAATTGCCATGAGAGGTGAAGAAGAATTTAACATTTCAAATTGTTCATGCTGTTGTCTGAGAGTGCATGGTTACTTTGGCTGTAAGTCCGAGTAAACGTTTGTCATATGCTTCTTGTGACCTTTCTGAAAAAAGGTGTGGTGGTTAATGCGAGGGAGAGGGTACGTGGGGTGGACATAGTACCTAACTGAAAATGATATGAAACCAGCCAGTTTTGCCAGAGATAGAGGTCACTTCTGTAACTGCAGGATATACAGAGATGCAGTGAATGGGTGAGGCAGAGGTTGATGGACATCATCCCGATCGGTCAGTTGGTCTTTGTTTACTTGTTTTAGAGGAAGTGCTTATGGATGAAATGGTTATTTGAATTTCTATGTCCTGACAAATCTAGAAAGAAATGAGGCTTTAAACCAACCTAAATCACTCCAATGGTGTAAGTAATCAAGGCAGAGAGTAATGACATAATTAAAACTTTGTGTCAAATTCACTTTTAGATTTATTTTTACATGCGTTAAAGTAGGAAGAGCAGTACCAATGTAGAGGGGCGTCTGTTGGTGGGAGAAGCGAGTTTGTTACTCTGAATGCTTCTGCTCAGTTTCCATCCACCAAATTCTACTCACAAGATTTTGGTTAATCAAGGTTATGTAAGATGTTGAAGAATGAGATTGAACTCAAAACCCCATAATTACAAAGTGAACTTTGTAACCTCACAACTAAGTTTTGCCACAAACATTAAAGTGGGCAGTAATTTATTTAAAGTTAATTACAAGTAGAATCCATATAATTTACATTCCATGGTTGTGTCTCTTACCTTTTTTGTGACCAATCTTTAAGATATTATTCTCATCACATTCTCTGCCAATATCATCATGTTGTGCTGGAGAAGAACCACCCAACCTTGGTAAGGGATGAGGACAACAACCCTAGAGTAAACATTATATCTATATCTATTCTAACTGTTTCTCAGTTGTTCTTCCTAAACCAATGAAATCACTGACTAAAAACTGAGTCCTTTTCTTTCTTCGTTTTGCAACTCCCTTTTATTACCAAGCATAAAAACTCGGAGTACTTCAACTGAAAATTTATTGTCAAAGAGAGTGAAGTTTGGTGTGAGGCTTCTAACACAGTAAGTAGCTTTGACTTCTTTGTCATCTTTATTCCAGCCATGACCATTCCATCAATATATTTCTGGCAGCATTTCTATGAATGTCATTCAAAATGTTCTTGTATTTCAAAACAACAGGGTAGAGATCTGTGTGTTTATGTCTCCCTGTTTTGAGATATTGTGTGATAGCTGCAAAAACATTCCTGGCCAAAGGGAAATATTGGCTTACTTGGAAATAGGTGAGAGCTGACAGCATGAGGGGCTTCTGGCCACAAAAAATTCCCTTAGCAAACTGTCTGATCAATGTAAGCATGCAAAAGTAGATGTTAAAATGATGATCATGTTTGTGTGTGTATGTGTGCATGCACATATATATATATATATATATATATATATAGATTCTTCAATTTCCATCTCATTGTATTGTCCCTCATTCTTTCAGTATTCCCTCATTACCCTGTCTAGCTCAAACATTTTTTTTTCGTTTAGACTTGTCTCCAGGTTCATAGCCACTCTGATTTTTCAATTTTTCAATTTTTCGTTTAGTATTGTCTCCCGATTCATACAAACCCATTTGCTAGCTCACGATTAACAGAACCTCTTTACTCAGCTACGGTGCGCCCGCCCGCCCACCCACCCACCCCCACCACGCATGCCGGAAGTTCCTATTCTCTTCCATTCCGGGGTTGCTTCCCATGAAGACTGCAAATGCTCTCACAATCCATACCCCTCCCTACCCCTAGTCTCGACCTATGTAAGGTAATGTTCATACAGTGCAAAATATGAAAGGCTAGCGTTATGCAGGTTGTACTGAAGGCTACTTTACTACTTCATTTCTTGCACATGAATTCTGCCAAATGCGAGCTTTCTTTTTAGGTACACGAAGCTACTGTCCACCGTCCCAGGGTCTCTAGAGCCCATGCCTTCCACACCCTCAGGGTTGGCACCCTCAACGTTGGCACTCTGAAAGGTAGGTCTGGTGAGATAGTCGAGATGCTTGAACGGAGATGTGTGGATATATGTTGCATGCAAGAAATAAGGTGGAGAGGAGGATCAGCTAGGTTCCTCACAGGCAAGGAACGCAGGTACAAGATTTTCTGGGCAGGGAACACTGACGGGGTTGGTGGCGTGGGTATACTTATCGCTGAGAAATGGGTAGATAAAGTAATTGAGGTAATCAGAGTAAGTGACAGAATACTTAAGATTAGATTAGTGCTTCATCATAGTTTAGCAACCATTATATCAGCCTATGCTCCTCAGTCGGGGCTACCCGATGGACAGAAAGACCGATTCTATGACACTCTACTGCAGACTACCTCATTGACGAATGACAGAGACCTTATCTTTGTGGCTGGTGACTTCAATGGTCACGTTGGACGACATGCTGGGGGCTTCCATGGCGTACATGGAGGCTATGGCTATGGCTCCCGCAACGAGGAGGGAACCAGGCTGCTGGAGTTCTGCGATGCAAATAATCTTATGATTTGCAACACTAACTTCAGGAAACCTACCAGCCACCTAGTCACTTACCAATCGGGCCAACATACCAGCCAAATTGACTACATCCTTACAAGGCAAAGGGAGAGATGGCTGCTTATAAATGCCAAAACCTTCCCAGGTGAAGAATGTACCCCACAACATAGACTGGTAGTTAGTGACTTTAGGATCAGGACTAGGAGGACAACCAGAAGACGACAAATATGGAGAAGAAGGATCTGGAAGCTTAAAGATCCTGCAAATGGACAGAGATTTAGGGACATATTACTTGAAGCCTCTGACGAAGTAGAAGGGGATAGAGCATCACAGGGGGTAGAAGACAGCTGGACGTTTCTAAGGGACAACCTGCTGAGAGCCACTGACCAGATCTGTGGCTGGTGCAAAGTCCTCTCTCGACCTAGAATAACGTGGTGGTGGAACAATATTGTAGACAGGGCTATTAGAGAAAAGAGACAGGCTTGGAAGGTCTGGAAAAATGGGGGTAGCAGGGAATTGTATCAGACTGCCAAAAGAGAAGCTAGGAGACAGGTTTATTTAGCCAGAGGGGAAGCAGATAAGAAAAAATTTGCCAATGTTCTGCGCCGTGAGGACCAAAGACTGGAGGTGTTTCGTGTTGCAAGACAGTGTGTGAGAGAGAATCGTGATGTGGTAGGAGAGAAGTGTGTTCGCATGGAAGATGGTTCACTTGCGCTAAATGAGGATGCAAAGAGAGAGGTTTGGAGATGCCACTATGAAAGGTTGCTGAATGAAGAAAATGAATGGGATAAAGAGAGTCTGCCGAATGTTGACCCAACACAGGGACCAGCTATCCGAGTTGATAGTTCCGTGGTAGCTAAGGCAATTAGAAGCATGAAGACAGGGAAAGCCCCAGGCCCATCAGGAATCACTGCAGAGATGCTCAAAATGTCTGGTAGTGTCGGCTATAGCCTAGTCACCCATATAGTTAATCAGGTGATACACAAAAGGGTCATACCCAATGACTGGTGTAGCAGTATAATAGTCAACTGCTACAAAGGTAAAGGTGATGCCCTAGATACAATAACTACAGAGGTATCAAGCTGTTGGACCAGGTGATGAAGGTTACGGAGAGGGTCATAGCCCAACTAATTAGAGAGAGAGTTAGTTTAGATGAGATGCAGTTTGGGTTTGTGCCAGGGAAAAGTACTACTGATGCTATATTCCTGGTAAGGCAGCTGCAGGAGAAATACCTAGCCAAAGATAAGCCCCTGTACCTGGCTTTTGTTGACATGGAGAAAGCCTTCGACAGGGTCCCCCGATCCCTTATCTGGTGGGCAATGAGAAAACTAGGGATAGAAGAATGGTTAGTGAGAGCTGTGCGGGCCATGTATAGGGACGCCGCTAGTAGGGTGAGGGTTGGAAATGAGTACAGTGAAGAATTCCGGGTAGAGGTAGGGGTCCACCAAGGCTCAGTACTCAGCCCCCTCCTATTTATCATAGTCCTCCAGGCAATAACGGAGGAATTCAAGACAGGATGCCCTTGGGAGCTCCTCTATGCTGATGATCTTGCTCTAATTGCTGAGTCGCTATCAGAACTGGAGGAAAAGTTTCAGGTGTGGAAACAAGGATTAGAATCGAAGGGTCTCAGAGTCAATCTAGCTAAAACCAAAGTCGTAATCAGTAGGAAGGTAGACAAATCACAAACACCTTCAGGTAGATGGCCCTGCTCGATCTGTAGAAAAGGTGTAGGTAGAAACTCTATAAGATGCACCAAGTGTAAGCTATGGACACATAAGAGATGCAGCAATGTCAAAGGAAGGCTAACTAGGAAGATGGTTTTTGTATGTGGCAGATGCTCAGGAACAATAAACACTGAAAATGCTCTGAGACCAACTTCCGTCACTTTCCAGGGAGAAAAACTAGAAATAGTTGATAGTTTCCGTTACCTAGGTGACCAAGTCAGCAGCGGGGGCGGGTGTGCTGAAAGTGTAACTGCTAGAGTAAGAATAGCTTGGGCAAAGTTCAGAGAGCTCTTACCTCTGCTGGTGACAAAAGGCCTCTCGCACAGAGTGAAAGGCAGACTGTATGATGCGTGTGTACGAACAGCCATGCTACATGGCAGTGAAACATGGGCCGTGACTGCTGAGGATATGCGTAAGCTTGCTAGAAATGAAGCCAGTATGCTCCGATGGATGTGTAATGCCGGTACTCACACTCGGCAGAGTGTAAGTACCTTGAGAGAAAAGCTGGACCTAAGAAGCATCAGTTGTGGTGTGCAAGAGAGACGTTTGCGCTGGTATGGTCATGTGGCGAGAATGGATGAAGATAGTTGTGTGAAAAAGTGCCACACCCTAGCGGTTGAGGGAACCTGTGGAAGAGGCAGACCCAGGAAAACCTGGGACGAGGTGGTGAAGCACGACCTTCGAACTTTAGGTCTCACTGAGGAAATGACTAGAGACCGAGACCTCTGGAAGTGTGCTGTGCGCGAGAAGACCCGGCAGGACAAGTGAGTCCACAACCCGTGGCCTTCTACATGGGATGGAGCCAGCCTACGTATGCATACCTTCCCTTCTTGGGACACAAAACTCTACTTGTGAAGACGTGTTGAGGCAAGTGAGGATCAGAATCGAAATTGATCAATGGAAATTGCGGATGTGCTACCAGTGCCGGTGGCATGTCGAAACTCTGCTTGTGAAGACCCATTGAGGCAAGTGAGGATCAGAATCGAAATCGATCAATGGAAATCGATCAATGGAAATTGCAGATGTGTTACCAGTGCCGGTGGCATGTAAGAGAACTTTCCGTTTCGCGACCGTTGCCAGCACCGCCCCGTTTCGTGTCCGTTGCCAGCCTCGCCTGGCCCTCGTGCCGGTGGCACATAAAAAGCACCATCCGTTCGTGGCCGTTTGCCAGCTCTGTCTGGCACCAGTGCGGGTGGCACGTAAAAAGCACCCACTACACTCACGGAGTGGTTGGCGTTAGGAAGGGCATCCAGCCGTAGAAACACTGCCAGATTTGACTGGGCCTGATGAAGCCTTCTGGCTTCACAGACCCCAGTAGAACCGTCCAACCCATGCTAGCATGGAAAACAGACGCTAAATGATGATGATGATGATGATGAGATGGATGAATGAATTAGCCTTTGTTTACCGTTAACATGGAAAATTCAATAAACAGTTACCAGGGTAGCAAAATTCACGCAAGTAACACGGATGTAGCGACCTATTCAAAGGTAGAAACTCCGGGTTAATGTGCAGTAATTTGTGTAGTATAAGTAAATAAATGGAGTTGAGCGCAGATGTTATTCAAATTCTTTTACTTTTGACATACGTTTCAAAGGCAACATTGGTTTTATTCCAAAGGAATAAACTGTGTAAAATAATGCAATCTTCTCATCAGGAAAGAAAGAGAACCTATCTCAACAACAAGACATTATAACAATTTACATGCATCACCAATATTTAACATTTATTTTCTGTGTTGGTATGGGTTGGATGGTTTGACAGTGACCAATGAGGCAGACAACTGCACCAAGTTAACAGAGTATACTGGCTGCTTTATTTTGTAGCACCAGCACAAGTGAGGTCACAAGTAACAAGCAAAACAAAACCCCCACCAACTGAGTGGGGAGGGGAAAATATGATTGAGAGAGGGGAACAGGTGTCTTGCTAAAGAGGTCAATACATAGCTTCTACGATAACTCCAAGGTACAAAATGAATATAATTGGGGGAGGGGAAATGGAAAGGATGGATGGGTGAAAAGAGTGTAACAGATGGATGAAGATCCATAACCTCTTCCAATGTTTCTTTTCTCTCTTCCATCATCTTTCACTGTAACCCTTTCCTGTCACTCCTCCATTTTTCCATTCATTTTTTCTCTCCCATCCTGACTCTCTTCCTATTATTCTGTCATTTTCTTTTACTCTCTCTTCTTACCACTTTGCTTCTCTTGTATCTCTCCCACTACACCCCCACCTCCCTATTATGGAAGTCAACAAGGATTAAATAGAAAATGTCTCTTTCTGTCCTCTGTGTGGTAAGGAAAGAATGAAGACAATGCCGAGAAGGGACCCCCCCCCCCGTTAGTCCAATGTGGTACAAAACCTATTTTGTGTTGTCAAATGACAAAATGAAGACCATGTAGATAAAGAGGAGGCGTTTTCCTAATATTGGCACCATGATTAAAGTACAGTGTCGAGCAGATGGGGATAGGAAAGACATTAACCCCCCCGCTAAAAATGGAACGTAATTGCAAGACATAGTCTGCAACCCATCCAGAAGGGGCAGAGACTCCAACCCATCCGAAGGGGCAGAGACTCCAACCCATCCAGAAGGGGCAGAGACTCCAACCCATCCGAAGGGGCAGAAACTCCAACCCATCCAGAAGGGGGCAGAAACTCCAACCCATCCAGAAGGGGGCAGAGACTCCAACCCATCCAGAAGGGGGCAGAGACTCCAACCCATCCGAAGGGGCAGAAACTCCAACCCATCCAGAAGGGGGCAGAGACTCCAACCCATCCAGAAGGGGGCAGAGACTCCAACCCATCCAGAAGGGGGCAGAGACTCCAACCCATCCAGAAGGGGGCAGAGACTCCAACCCATCCAGAAGGGGGCAGAGACTCCAACCCATCCAGAAGGGGGCAGAGACTCCAACCCATCCAGAAGGGGGCAGAGACTCCAACCCATCCAGAAGGGGGCAGAGACTCCAACCCATCCAGAAGGGGGCAGAGACTCCAACCCATCCAGAAGGGGCAAACACTCCAACCCATCCAGAAGGGGGCAGAAACTCCAACCCATCCAGAAGGGGGCAGAGACTCCAACCCATCCAGAAGGGGGCAGAGACTCCAACCCATTCAGAAGGGGCAGAGACTCCAACCCATCCGAAGGGGCAGAAACTCCAACTATGAACTGACTCACCTGTAACAACCCATTCACCCCCTACCAGCATTGAAAAGCTGGTATGCATAGCCTTGGTTAGCCAAAGTCTTGTGAGAGGAATAATCTGGTGGATGGCCTCTGTGCGGATGTATTCCAGATCATCCTGAGATGTCTTTAAGTGAAATCTACTCTGTTGCAATTATTCGAACCAAGTGTTTAGTCCAACAACAACACACTCTTCTCCATCTAACAGACCCCACTGAAAACATTTATGTATTTATGTCTTCCAATTGTAAACTGGTGTTGCATCTCTTTATGTCAGCATAACTTAGCAGTTCAATAAATAAAGATTGATAAAATAGATACTAGGTTACAGGATATAAAGAGATGTGGCGTAAACAATGCTGGGTGTTTAACCAGTGTAAACACACACACACACTCTATATGATGTTATGCCTCCATCTACTAAAGCACCACTACTATGGCAGAAGGCATTTGCATAAGGTGATTCATAATGGGACTGAACCCAGAACTACATGTTTACAAAGCAAATATTTGAACATAAATATCCTGTTTGTTAAGGTAAACCATTCAGCTTGTTTAAAACATTTGTTTAATAAAAGAATTTTATGAAAACACTGTTTTTCTTTTCCAGTAATGACCATGATGCTTTGAGAGAATTAATGGGATTCTTCTTTCATGTTGACAACAGTCTCACTATTTATGAGTTCCGGCAATTTGGTAAAAGGTAATTAATAATATTTCATTATTGCTTGGGAGGGTCATTATACCATTAATAATAATTAAGGTTCAATAAATTTTTATCCTTCATAAATAATTCTTGAAAGACAAATGAGTGTTTAAACATAAATTCACCATTCCAAAGTATTAAAGTCTCCAGAAGCATTGGAATTTTTAGTAAAATGCTATAAATAGACATTAATATAATTTAATTATTTCATCAAACCAAATTTGATGACTGGCACCCGTGCCAACTTTCCTTCATTGGACACTAAACTCTGCTTGCGAAGACCTGTTGAGGCAAGTGAAATTGAAATTGAACCAAATTCGATGACTGGCTCCCATGCCAGTGGAGCAGTAACAGCTCCATCCAAGCGGGATCACTGCCAGAGCAACTGTCTGGTTTCCGTGCAAGTGGCACGTAAAAAACACCATTTGAGCGTGGCCATTGCCAGTACCACCTGACTGGCCCTCATGGCGGTGACACGTAAAAGCACCCACTATACTCTCAGAGTGATTGGCATTAGGAAGGGCATCCAGCTGTAGAAACTGCCAGATCAGATTGGAGCCTGCAGTCAAATCATCCAACCCATGCTAGCATGAAATGCAGACGTTAAATGATGATGATGAATTGCTACCTGATGGTGCTGTTGGTTACACTTCATTTCTCCAACAATATATAATAATTTCTATAAATTATATTTTTATAATTTCAGTGCAAAGGCTCTACCTTTCATTTTACGAGATGTTTATCCATCCCCACTGGGTCTTGGTTCTCATACCTCCACAAAATTCTACTCATTGTCGAACATATATCCGGTGAGTTTTACTTCACATTCTTTTCTAGATTTTTTTTCATTTTAATGGTTGTGAGAGGTGGAAAAGTAACTTTTCTGAACCCTCTTTTTTGAGAGTCTCTTTAACAGATGGAGGAAGAGACAAAACCAGAGACCTACTTGCAATAGAACATATACAATGGTCAGGTAGTGATATTAAACTGGACATTGGATGAAATCTTGCACATAGTAACAAGAACAGTTCCCTTAAACATGCTTCTACCTAGTTTTTGTCTGCCAAATTTCACTTGTAAGTTTGGAGTCAGCTTAACATACCAAGCAGTGGGATGGAACCTGACACCTTGTGGGTGTGAAGTAATCTTCTTAATCTGACCACCATTTTTGTTTTAAGTATCCACTGGTGTGACTGTTGTAGTAAACTCAGATCAAAACAGATGTTGCCAGAAATATTTCATCAAAGAAAACCTGTATTTCCTCATCCACTGTCCATTTCTAAGACTAGCAATGCTGTAATCTTGTATTTGTGTGATTCCTTGATTTGTCCAATTTGATCCGGTCCCCCACCCCACCCTATGTAAACTTGCTCATTCAGATTCCCCAACCTCGTATTTTAACACCTTGCCAAATGGAGTAGAAAACCAGATGTTCAGATAAGAAACCTTGTTTTTCAGCCTAGCACACATCTAAACCTCTCTTTTTCTCAGTGTAGATCATAATTACCTCTCTCTCTCTCTCTCCCTCTCTCTCTCTCTCTCTCTCTCTCTCTCTCTCTCTCTCTCTCTCTCTCTCTCTCTCTCTCTCTCTCTCTCTCTCTCTCTCTCTCTCTCTCTCTCTCTCATATATATGCTCATTTATTCATCCATTTATCTAATTTTGTCACAGTTTGGCTGACTGAAAACTCTTGGTTATATCTCTCTAGTTAAGAATTCAAATGCCCAATTCTATCTCATTATTATCATCAATATTCTCTCACACTGGCAACCTGAGTTTTTTTGCCGTTTTGCAGTGCACCCACCCTTCCCACCACCACATGTACCGGAAGTCTCTATCCTCTGACCCCTGTTGGATGTCTCTCCCATGAACACCTGCAAAGGCTTAATGTTCCCCCCATCCTTACTGAGGGTTTATCTCCTATGTAATGTGAGGTTAGGGTTGAAGACTATTTGTATGTTTACGAGTTCTGCCAAATCCAAGCTTTCTTTTCAGGTACATGACGCTGCTGTCCCCCTTCCTTGGGTCTCACGGGGCCCACACCTCCCACATCCTCAGAGTTGGCACACTGAAAGGTAGATCTGGGGAGATTGTTGAGATGTTTGAATGGAGACATGTAGATTTGCGCTGCATCCAAGAAGTAAGGTGGAGAGGAAGTTCTGCTAGGTTCCTCACAGGCAAAGAACATAGGTATAAGATTTTCTGCCAAGAAATGGGTTGATAAAGTAATCAAGGTAGTCAGAGTATGTGACAGAATGCTTAAGATTAGATTAGTGCTTCATCAAGGGTTAGCAACCATTACCTCAGATTATGCTCCTCAGTCGGGGCCACCCGATGAACAGAAAGACCAATTTTATGACACTCTCTTGCAGACTACCTCGTTGATGAATGACAGGGACCTTCTCTTTGTGGCTGGCAACTTCAATAGGCATGTTGGACAACATGCAGGGTACTTCCATGGTGTACATGGAGGCTATGGTTTTGCTTCCTGCAATGAGGAGGGAACCAGGCTGCTGGAGTTCTGCAAAGGAAATGATCTTATGGTTTGTAATACTAACTTCAAGAAACTTGCCAGCCACCTATTCACCTACCAATCTGGTGGACACACTAGTCAAATTGATTATATCCTCACCAGGAAACATGAAAGGTGGCCATTTATAAATGACAAAACCTTCCCGAGTGAAGAATGTACCCCAGAACATAGATTAGTAGTCAGCGACTTCAAGATCAGGGCTAAATGGATGCCCAGAAGATGACCAGCATGGGGAATTGTCTGGAAGCTTAAGGATCCTGCAAATGGACAGATTTAGAGACGTATTACTCAAAGATTTTGTTGAAATAGAGGGGGATACAGCATCACATCTGGAAGACAACTGGAGGTTTCTACAGAACAACCTATTGAGGGCTACTGACCAGATCTGTGGATGGTGCAAAGTCCCCTCTCGGCCCAAGGTAACGTGGTGGTGGAACAATGTAGTTGACAGGGCCATTAGAGAAAAGAAACAGGCTTGGAAGGACTGAAAGAACGGTGGTAGCAGGGAATTGTATCAGACTGCCAGAAGGGAAGCTAGAAGACAGGTTTATTTAGCCAGATGGGAAGCAGATAAGGAAAAATTTGCCAATGTTCTGCGTCGTGATGACCAAAGACTTGAGGTATTTTGTGTTGCAAGACAGTGTGTGAGAGAGAATCCTGATGTGGTAGGAGAGAAATGTGTCCACATAGATGATGGCTCACTTGCATTTAATGAGGCTGAAAAGAGATAGACTTGGAGAAGCCACTATGAAAGGTTGCGAAATGAAGAGAATGAATGGGAGAAAGAGAGTCTGCAAAATGTTGACTCAATAGAGAGACCAGCTATCTGAGTTGACAGTACCTTGGTAGATAAAGCAATTAAGAGTATGAAGAGGTAAAGCCCCTGGCTGACCAGGAATCACTGCAGAGATTCTTAAAATATCTGGCAGTGTCAGCTATAGTCTAGTCACCCATATAGTCAATCAGGTGATAGCTGAAGGAATCATACCCAGTGACTGATGTAGCAGCACCACAGTCAATTGCTACAAAGGTAAAGGTAAAGATTGGAGCCTAGTGCAGCCTTCTGGCTTGCCAGCCCTCAGTCAAACTGTCCAACCCATGCCAGCATGGAAAGCAGACGTTAAATGATGATGATGATGGTCTACCTCCTGTGGTTTCCATGTTTTTTATTCTATTCACGTTTTCCCCTTTCCTTTCTTTCAACTGATTTCAATGTAACCCACATTTTTGTAACCTATTCTTGTAATGTCCTCTCATCCATCACTCTTGTGATGAATAATGAAAGATTGTGATGCTGTATAATGACTGTAGGCATGAGTGACAGAGCTCAAGTGTGCTGAAGGAAAATCTGTAAATCAGAGTATTTGCCATGATATGATGGTTAAGACATGTGATGTGCATGAAAGATAATGGATGCATAAGCATCAAAAGATGTGAGTTGGAGGAACCTGCAGAAGCAGTGAAGGGTTCATCTCAATAGACACTGTCCCAGGAGACGATGGCACACACCCACACACAAATTAGACTTGTCTAATGCCAGTATGGGAAAGTGGACATTAAAGAGAAGATTGGCAGTAATACTAGTTTACTGCATTAATTAAATCCTGGTGTGCCCTTATCAGACGAGTAGTCATGATGGGTATATTTGTACCCTTTGATGGCATGCATTGCTCTCTCACTCAATAAAAATTATAATGATAATATCCTTGAAGAGAGACTAGGGTGGAAGAGACTTAATTGCTGTAGAAGAATGTGTCTAGATGGAAAGGAAAAGCCTCTTAGAATATTTACACAACAGCCCCGAGAAACTAGTAAAGATAGTGAATGAGGAAGAGGTGAACAAGTGTGAAATAGGAGAAAAGGGTAAGAATGAAATTCAAAGAGAGCACATTAGATAGATCAAAGAGAAACCTTTGCATGGTCAGTTTTGGAAAGTCATTGGGGATGTTTGCTCCTTTCTTAATCAAGGCTTGATTAAGAAAGGAGCAATTGAAAAAGGAAAGAGAGAGCCTAATTTTAGCAGCCCAGGATCAAGCGATAAAAAACAAACAACTTGAGGAAAAATGTATATGGAGAGTATAAAAATGTATATGGAGAGAGTGTGTCAGGAACATGTTGAGTGTGTGAAACTTGTAGGATTTAGGTGATACTTAGCTGCTATTTCCAGTAGATTGAGCAGCCATGTAAATGAAGGCAGCAACAGTCAATACTTCCTCTATCTCAAGACAAGAATGTGAAACATTAAACTCTTCCCTCATTATAGTAAATTAACAAACTCTCTGATACATTAACTATTATCAATAGAAACCAAAGCCAGTCGCTTTGGATTCCCAGTTTTATGATTTATATTGTTTGCTACATTCAAGGTCTTTTCAGATTTTAAATAAGAATTATTTTTAAATTCTTTCATTTTTTTTAAAGGGTGCTGACTTAGTAATAAGTGGTCATAACCAGCCGTGTCTACCAGAAACTTTAAAGAAACAGCCTATAGTTTTCTTCCGTGTCACTGATGTTGATGAGCAAGAAAAATCTAAAATTCTGTAAGTTTTAGTCAATTATTTTTTTATTGTCTTAGACAGAAAAAGAAGGGCAGCACATCTGATTCTGGAATGTCCTGGTTAAGAATTGCTTCCACTAAAAGTGCTCTCTCGTATTTGTATATACAGAAACATATATAATATACTGACAAGTGCGAAATAAAAGAAACAAAGTCAGTGAATCTTCACATGGGTGTTGAATGGAGACAGAAAAGAACACGTCTTCCTTGTTCCAGCTACAACAGAGAGAAAGAAACAGAAGTTAGGAGAAGAAAGAAAGATGGCTGATGGTCACATGGGAGCCACATGAGCAAGGGAGGGAGAGAGAGAGTGACAGAATAGTGGGAGAAGAGAAGGTAAAAGAATAAGAGAGAGAGAAAAACGATGGGTGTCCCAGTTGATACAATCAACAGAACAGCCTGCTCGTGATATTTATGTGCAAGTGGCTGAGTATACCGTTAACCTTGTTCTCAGAGAGATTAACCGTGATGCAGAATGCAACAAGGCTGGCCCCTTTGAATTACAGGTACAGCTCATGTGTTTTGCTAGCTGAGTGGATTGAAGCAATGTGAATCAATGTGCCATGCTCAGGATACAACGTGCCATCGGGAATTAAACTCATGACCTTGCGATCATTAGCCAATTACCCAAACTACTAAGCCATGCCCTTTCACTGACTCAAATATAATATGATGTAAATATGCAAAATTACTGTAGGTTTTGGATTGAAATGGTTGTTGTTAGTATTCACAAAGCAGTAAGCAATTTTCATAACATTTTATTTTAGATTGGCAAATGTTCTGCCTTCAGATCAAAAAGATGTCTACACCAAGATGCATGTACCAAAAGAAAAAGAGGAGAGAGAAAAATCATTGCTGTTTGCTAAAGTACAACGTATGTAATATTCCATAAATCTCGGGTGTTTACCATCAATTTTGTCTAACCCCATATTATGTATTCTTTAGAGCAGTCATTCCCCAATTTTTTTCCCTGTTTTATCTTTATTTAAAGTCTGACAGGTTCAGATCACGCTCTGCATATATTGTATGTCTTACAGAGCATAAGCGTTTCACAATCCTCATAGTTTCAAATATTTACCATACAGTATTGTTATAGAGAGATGATGGTGGGAGTCAACACTAGATTTTAAATGAGTGGTTGGGTAACAATGCCAGCCTCAGACTTTGGAGCAAGATTCACCTGGTAAAGCAGTCTGGCTGTGGGTCGCTTTAGTAGCATAAATGTAGGCCTTATTCAAAGAACATTGCCTTCAGTCTAAACTAAACTAATCTAAGAAAACCTAACCTGAGCTACCTTGTGTCATATGCCAAAATGTACCTTTTGAGCTCAAATTTCGCTGAAGTAGCATCAGTTACACATTGCTACTTATGTTTTGTACTTTCTTGTTTGCTTCTTGTATTTCTTGTGCTGTACAAAATAAAACACAGCGTATGAATTAAATAAAAGAAATCTGATGTTGCCCTTATGATATTTTTTTTTGTAGCAAACGGACCTGTTCCCTTTTGTGAAGCGTGATGATTCACTCTGAGCTCCGCTTCCTGCACCAATCATATTAACCAGCCTTATGCAGTTTTGTTATTACTCAGTTTGGGGACAACAGCTGTAGAGTTTAGAATAAGTTGAGAAAAAGGTCTGAGACAGGATCAATGAATTTGTGATCGTTAGAAGTCTTTAAATGTGGCTGTTTGGAAGAAATCTGTAAATTATATACCATCGTCATTATGATTTAATGCCTGTTTTCCAAGTTGGCATAGATTGAACAGTTGAACAGGACCTGATGATCCACAGAACTGCTCCAATATCTGTTTTGGCATGGTTTCTATAGCCAGATGCACTTTCTAATGCTAGCCACTTTATAGAGACTGTACTAGGTGCATTTTTGTATGACTAGCTTTTGTGAGGTCATCAACCATGTTATAAAGGAATGTAGAGACCATTCTGAAACAAACATGGGAGCTCATTGCAGTCCTCTCAGCTGTTGGATCCTGTCAAACCACCCAACCTATGCCAGCATGGAATAGACACTAAATGAAGATGATGTTGATGATATAAAATATTAACTGTATTGACCTCAATTGTCTTAAAAGGCCAGCAGGGGTTACATAAACCTATTCCACATCAAAACAGAAAAAGGGTTTTAAATTCCACAGAGGAATCCTTCCACATTGATATTGACTGAAAACTATAAAACAGTCAAAATGGCTAAAAGAAAATTTGATTTCTTTTCAGTTATCTTCCATAAATTATTAAAACTACATCTTTTTGTCGATAGTTTTTTTTTTATTCTGATATAAAGCAGTAGTATTGTTTTGCAAATTCTTATAAATTTCTAAGTTGATTCTATACATTTAAATGGAATACTTGTTTTTAATGTTATATCTAGAAATAGTTTGTGATAAACTAAAAAGACGTGGTGTCCGGACTGTAACTGGTTTGGGTCAGCATTATGAAAAATTGTGCCAAAAATCATCTGCTCCTCAACACTTTTTAGTGAAGTCTGATCTGGAAGAAGGACTTAAAGTTTTCCATATTGAACTTCCTCAAACTGTGAGTATGAACTTCAGATGTGCACTTTTTGTTTAAACATTTTGTGAACGGGGGAGAAAGGGCAGCACACGAGACTTTTAAAGGCCTCTAAGACTGGTGGGAAGAAGCTAGCCTGGGTATCGAGATCTACTCTCAATACTTGCAACGTACCCCACGATGAGGTTATTATCATTTAATGCCCCCTTTTGTTTCATGCTTGCTTGGGTCAGACAAAATTTGTTGAGCTGGATGCCCTTCCTGCTGCTAACCTTCACCTGTTTCCAGAGTAATATTTTCCCCCAGGCTGAATATGTTCACAGCAAAGCTTGAAAACAAAGAACACCACATATGTATAACACATGTTTACAACTATTGCAAGATAAGGAAACAAAAAAAAACATACAACACACACACTTATATATACATATATATATAATATATATATATATATATAGGTGTAGGTGTGGCTGTGTAGTTTAGAAGCTTACTCTCCTACTATACAGTTTTAGGTTCAGTCCCACTGTGTGTCACCTTGAGCAAGTGTCTTCTACAATAGACCTGGGCTAACCTAAGCCATGTAAGTGGATTTGAGGGATGGAAACTGAAAGAAGCCTGTTATATGTGTTTTCTTGTTTTGACATGTGAGAGATACAAATAAGTGATTTATAACCAATATTCTGTGAAAATGCATTTGGCCATGGGGAAAATCTTACCTTTCTTGGAAACAGGTGAGGGTTGACAACAGGAAGAGCATCCAGCCATAGCACAATTTGCTTCAATAAGCTCCACTGACTTGTGTGATAATGGTACAGTGTAAGGTAAAATGGTGATTATATATGTTTGTATGTATGTGTATGCATATATATATGCATGTATTTAAATGCATGATGGTATTCTTTCAGTTTTCTATCTACCTAATCCATTCACAAGACTTAGATTGTCCTAGGTTGATAGTAAAAGACACTTTCTCAAGGTACCACACAACGGCACTGAACCTGCAACGATGTGGTTGCAAACGTCTCCATCACACAGTTATACTTGCGCTTGGTGCAGGTTAAAATATCAGGTTGAGTAAAAAGTAATATTTGGAAAAATCAAGAATTTGTACTGGATTTCTGCAGAGATTTGAATTTTTTAAAAACATTTTTTTGCAATTGTCTGATAATACAGACATAGACTTTCCCAAATGCATCAATAAATTAACATTGATATTTTTTTCACCATTGTTACAATCATCTGAAATGGAACTGTCAAAGTGTGATATTCAACCAATTTTACTATTCAACTTCAAAAAAGGACATAAAGCAGCTGAAACTGCTTGTGATGTCCACAAAACATTTGGTGAGAAAATGACCTGTGAGCGGTCAGCTGGAAAATGATTTAACCAATTTAGCAGTAGAGACCTGAGCCTTGAAGATCATGAGCATAGTGGACATCCATCTGTCATTGATGACAGTCAGTTAAAGATCCATGTAAAACAACCTAAGAACTAGCAAAAGAATTTTAAGTTAGTCAAAAAACTGCCTGCAACCATTTGCATGCAATTGGAAAATCAAAAAAAGCTCAACAAATGGGTACCGCATGGTTTGCTTGAAAATCAGAAATAGCTTGGCTAGGTATTTCTCTTGCAGCTGTCTTACCAGAAATATGGCATCAGTGGTGCTTTTCCCTGGCACGAAACCAAACTGCATCTCATCTAAGCTGATTCTCTCCCTAATCAGTTGGGCTATGACCCTCTCTGTAACCTTCATTACCTGATCCAACAGCTTGATACCTCTGTAATTATTTGTATATATATATATATATATACATACTACATATATACATACTATATATATATATATATATATATGTGTGTGTGTGTATATGCTCTAACACAGACAAGTGAATGAACCAGTGGATCTCTTTGCCACCTCACCTATAAGCAGCAATGTAATTACGATGGAATACACACACTGATAGCGAAAAAGGTATACTACTAGCCATAGATGAGATGGATGCAAACTCAACTGCTGATCCTGATGGTTTCCCAGCAATCTTCCTCAAATCATGTAAGCATGCCCTGGCAAAACCCCTCCAGATTCTCTTCCAGAGCTTTCTTGCAAATGGCAGACTGCCAAGCAAGCTGAAGGAGGGAATAATATGCCCAATCGATTAAGTGGGAAGCAGAGCAGATGCCAAAAACTATAGTCCTATGTCTCTGACTTAACACATCAGCAAAGTTATGGAACGGATAGTAAGAGGGAAACTAATCACATTCCTTGAAGAAAATAACTTGCTGAGTGATACCCAGCATGGCTTTCGACTAAGTAGGAGGTGCCTGACTCAGCTCTTACAACATTATGACTGGGTGTTGAGGCAGTTACTCAACAACTCAAATGTGGATGTAATATACTTAGATTTTGCCAAAGTGTTTGACAACGTGGATCATGGTATGATATGCCACAAACTGCGTGGTTTCAGCAAAGCTGGAAAATTTGGAGAGTGGTTACATGACTTTATGAAAGATAGGAGTCAGGCAGTAGTGGGTAATGGAGCCACCTCAATGAAAACACAGATAGTGAATGGTGTTCCACAGGGCACTGTCTTGGGATCACTGCTTTTCATAGTGGCCCACTCAGATATGCCCTCAAATGCCCGGATAGCCACCCTTGCAAGCTATGCAGATGATACAAAAGTCTCGCAGAAAACACAGAACGCCAGCAATGTTGCACATCTGCAGCAGGAGTTGGACTCAATTTGCAGATGGGCTGAGGATAATAATATGCAGTTTAATGCTGAAAAATTCCAAGCCCTGCACTAGCAGCTTCCAAAACTGAATATGAAACTTACAGGGTACACTGGTCCACAGGGAATTTCAATCCTAGAGCCTAAATCAGTGAGGGACCTAAGTATCGACATGAGTGATGATACTTCTTTTCAAGTGCACATTACCAGGATGGCGACAAAGGTCTGGTGAATAAGCAGGGTGGGGAAGAACTTCATAGCCAAGTTCCCTCAACTTCTGGAGCGTCATTAGTGAAGCGTGTGGTTGAGCATTGTCATGAAGAATGACTGGCCCTCTTCTGTTGACCAGTCTGGGACAGAGGAGTAGTAGGTTTTTGTTCATTTTGGCAATATTTTTTTTGCAGTAATAGTTTCCCTGGGTTTTAAGAAGTTATAGTGGATGAGTCCAGCTGTACAAAACCAAACAGCTCGGATTTGGTCTGGTTATGGAGATGAAGTGACAAGTAAATTTCATATCTGTGCATTTTCTGATTTTCAAGCAAACCATGTGGTACCCATTTGTTGAGCTTTTTTGATGTGAGGTATACTTTCCATCTCAATATGGCTAACCACTAAGGGTGGCTTGTAGCTTGTAGGCCCAGGAGAACATCGTCTCCAGCTGACTTAAGGCACACTTTCTGTGCTCTTATGGTATTTGCAAAGGGAGGTCATCGTTCCCTCGTCAACCTAAGTGATACGCATGGACTGCAATTTCTAGGTATTGACCTATCCTCAGCGTACAATCACAAGAGGGTGATGGATGAGGAGAAAAGACTCAGTAGTTGTCAGTTTGTATTCTGTCATTTGTAACTTCAACACAGGAGAATCTCTTTTTCAAGTATGGACTTTATGAAATTTTACTCATCATACATTGAAGGACAAATCTTTCAATTTACAATTTAACATAGTGGAGCATTTAGTATATATGTGTATATATATATCTATATATATATATATATATATATGTGTGTGTGTGTATATATATAGTGGTATAAATATCAACATAATTATTTCTCCTTCCTTTTTTTTTTCCTCTTCTCCTTTCTTCCCTTCTCCAAACTTACAGACACACCTCCACAAAACAATAATAAAAAGAATTCTTCTCTAAACCCCAAAACCATTTGACCATCCCTCATTAAACACACACACACACTCTCTCTCACAATGATAAAAAGGAAATATAATTTATGGTCTACCTCCCCGCCACCACACACTCAATAACACTATGAAATGGTCAAAACTGAAATTCTTTTCCCCCAAGTTCTTAGACGCCCTTTGGAGTAAACTTCCTGTCCAGCAGAGCAAAATAAAATTTTTTTTTTCTTCTTCTCTCTCTCTTCCCCTCTTTTTCTTTAGCACTCATTCCAAATACAAACACACACACACACACACACATGCTCTCTCTCCCTCCCTCTCACTTTCTCCTCATCCATCACCCTCTTGTACTGTCTTATATTCCTCCCCACCACTACAAACTCAAAAACATTATAAAATGGTCAAAACTTTTCACACAGGAACGTAGTTTGATTTGAAAACCCCACTAGAATGGGAGAAAGCGCTAATACATGATCTAAGTTATATGATGTATAAAAACATGTAATTTACAAATAAATATCAGTAAATATAAAACCATCTGAATTTCTGAGTACCTCATTTCTTCTAATATAAAATACCTGTACATCATCTCCAAACCTTCTAATATATACACACACACACACACACACACACACACACACACACACATATATGTGTGTGTGTATGTATATGTATATATATAATTACAAAGTGAGATAGGGGTTATAAGTGTAACCCACTATGGGATATCATTTATCCAATATACTGCCAGTAAAGTACCCAGAAAGGCTAATACATAAATGCTAAGAATTGCAATGCAATTAATTCATTTATTGTATTATATGGGCGAAGGTAAAATGTTTTACCTCAAATTCATAATACAAAATAAGAAAATGGAGGAATAGATTTCTTTCAATCATCAACTACTAGATAATACCAATTCATGTAATTTATTAACTAATTATTTAGGAACATCCAGATCAAACAGAATACTACAGAATAAAACAGTACGCATCAATAAGTAAGATAATACCATAAGAACAATACATATAAATATAAAATGGATCTTACAGCTGTTTCAGCCTGTAGATAAGAGTATCTCATTATGCTCATATTAGTCAGATGCAGTTATAAATGAGTTACTTATATATATATATCTCAAGGCCTCGTCAGAGATTATAAAGTACAATTATAAAGGTATAAAATGAAGATATAAAGTGCAAATATGAATATTAGAGAAGGTACACATATACAAGAATAAGTATATATACATATATACATATACATATAAGTGTATATACACCTACATATACATATATATAAGTATATACATAATAATATACATACACATAAGGTCACAGTTAATCAAATCTATATACTAGAATATACATACATATATATATCCACATCAAAATGTACATATACAAAGTCCAGAGTTCATTGTATTACATTACAAAAGGCTATTAATATTATTATTATTATTATTATTAATGATACCAATAAAGAATATGTGCATTCTGCTATTCACAATACATAGTAGATGGAAAATGCCACATAAAATACAGCATCAGCATAATATAATACAATACAGTATAGCACGCCAGTTCCTAAATAATTAGTTAATAAATTATATGAATTGATATTATTGAGTAGTTGATGATTGAAAGAAATCTATTCCTCCATTTTCTTATTTTGTATATATATATATATATATAATACTGGAGTAAACACATAAATGTGAAACAAGGTGGAAAAAAGAGTACTCAAATACCAGTGGTAGAGTAATATGCTTTATTTAAAGCAGCAGAAAATTCAACAAAACCTGTTACTCTGAGTTTCTAGCAAAAACTGTCCGATGAACGGCAACGGAAAACTCAGAGTAACAGGTTTTGTTGAATTTTCTGCTGCTTTAAATAAAGTGCGCAAGATGGTTCACTTGCGCTAAATGAGGATGCAAAGAGAGAGGTTTGGAGACGCCACTATGAAAGGTTGCTGAATAAAGAAAATGAATGGGATAAAGAGAGTCTGCCGAATGTTGACCCAACACAGGGACCAGCTATCCGAGTTGATAGTTCCGTGGTAGCTAAGGCAATTAGAAGCATGAAGACAGGGAAAGCCCCAGGCCCATCAGGAATCACTGCAGAGATGCTCAAAATGTCTGGTAGTGTCGGCTATAGCCTAGTCACCCATATAGTTAATCAGGTGATACATGAAGGAGTCATACCCAAGGACTAGTGTAGCAGCATAATAATCAACTGCTACAAAGGTAAAGGTGACGCCCTAGATACAAATAACTACAGAGGTATCAAGCTGTTGGATCAGGTGATGAAGGTTACAGAGAGGGTCATAGCCCAACTAATTAGAGAGAGAGTTAGTTTAGATGAGATGCAGTTTGGGTTTGTGCCAGGGAAAAGTACTACTGATGCTATATTCCTGGTAAGGCAACTGCAGGAGAAATACCAAGCCAAAGATAAGCCCCTGTACCTGGCTTTTGTTGACATGGAGAAAGCCTTCAACAGGGTCCCCCGATCCCTTATCTGGTGGTCAATGAGGAAACTAGGGATAGATGAATGGTTAGTGAGAGCTGTGCTGGCAATGTATAGGGACGCTGCTAGTAAGGTGAGGGTTGGCAACGAGTACAGTGAAGAATTCCGGGTAGAGGTTGGGGTCCACCAAGGCTCAGTCCTCAGCCCCCTCCTACTTATCATAGTCCTCCAGGCAATAACGGAGGAATTCAAGACAGGATGCCCTTGGGAGCTCCACTATGCTGATGACCTTGCTCTAATTGTTGAGTCGCTATCAGAACTGGAGAAGTTTCAGGTGTGGAAACAAGGATTAGAATCGAAGGGCCTCAGAGTCAATCTAGCTAAAACCAAAGTCGTAATCAATAGGAAGGTAGACAAATCACAAACGCCTTCAGGTAGATGGCCCTGCTCGATCTGTAGAAAAGGTGTAGGTAGAAACTCTATAAGATGCACCAAGTGTAAGCTATGGACACATAAGAGGTGCAGCAATGTCAAAGGAAGGCTAACTAGGAAGATAGTTTTTGTTTGTGGCAGATGCTCAGGAGCAATAAACACTGAAAATGCTCGGAGACCAACTTCTGCCACATTCCAGGGAGAAAAACTAGAAATAGTTGATAGCTTCCGTTACCTAGGTCACCAAGTCAGCAGCGGGGGCGGGTGTGCTGAAAGTGTAACTGCTAGAGTAAGAATAGCTTGGGCAAAGTTCAGAGAGCTCTTACCTCTGCTGGTGACAAAAGGCCTCTCGCACAGAGTGAAAGGCAGACTGTATGATGCATGTGTACGAACAGCCATGCTACATGGCAGTGAAACATGGGCCGTGACTGCTGAGGATATGCGTAAGCTCGCAAGAAATGAAGCCAGTATGCTCCGATGGGTGTGTAATGTCAGTGTTCATAGTCGGCAGAGTGTAAGTACCTTGAGAGAAAAGTTTGACCTAAGAAGCATCAGTTGTGGTGTGCAAGAGAGACGTTTGCGCTGGTATGGTCATGTGGCGAGAATGAATGAAGATAGTTGTGTGAAAAAGTGCCACACCCTTATGGTTGAGGGAACATGCGGAAGAGGCAGACCCAGGAAAACCTGGGACGAGGTGGTGAAGCACGACCTTCGAACTTTAGGTCTCACCAAGGAAATGGCACGTAAAAAGCAAAAGGAAGTGGCACGTAAAAAGCACCATCCGTTCGTGGCCATTTGCCAGCCTCGTCTGGCACCTGTGCGGGTGGCACGTAAAAAGCACCCACTACATTCACGGAGTGGTTGGCGTTAGGAAGGGCATCCAGCCGTAGAAACACTGCCAGATTTGACTGGGCCTGATGAAGCCTTCTGGCTTCACAGACCCCAGTAGGACCGTCCAACCCATGCTAGCATGGAAAACGGATGCTAAACGATGATGATGATGATGATGTACATAGATATATATGTATGTATATATGTACATACAAGGGACGTTCAATAAGTAATGCCTCTGACTCACTTGCAGTTGTTTGATCTAGCTGAAATTTTGCATGTGCAATTATTTATATCTCTAAGTGGCAAATTACAGCTCTGAATTAATTGTGGTTTCTGATTTACAGGTGTTTGAACCGAGTCAAGTGTGAAATGGAGCCTGTTGAGTGTCGAGCAGTGATCCGGTTTTTGTATTTGAAAGGACGCACACCATGGGAGACTTTTGATGAAATGAAAGTAACTTATGGTGATGATGCCCCATCATATGACCTTGTAAAACGCTGGCATCGTGAATTCAAACATGGTCGGAACTCTGTGGAAACAGCTCCCAGATCTGGTTGCCCCCCTTCTGCCATTGATGAGGCATCTGTCCGTCAAGTTGAGGCTGCCATTTTGGAAGATCGACGCATAATTATTCGCCAAATAGCCCATGAGGTCAAGATTAGTACCGGGTCTGTGGAAACTATCATTCATGACCATTTGCATATGCAAAAGGTGTCTGCCAGATGGATTCCCAGGTTGCTCATGCCTTTCCAGAAGCAAGAAAGAACGGTCGAGTGCTCGAGGGTGAATTTGGAGATGTGCCAAGAAGATGAGTCAAAATTTTTCAAAAGACTGATTACACAGGATGAAACCTGGGTCCATCACTATGATCCAGAGACCAAAGCCCAGTCAATGCAGTGGAAGCACCGTGACTCACCCCCTCCAAAGAAGGCAAGGGTGCAGCCCTCCGCTGGCAAGGTCATGCTCACAGTCTTCTGGGACCAGGACGGAGTAGTGATGACAGATTTCCTGGCAAAGGGTACCACAATTGCAGGAGCCTATTATGCTTCACTTTTGAGGAAATTAAGAGAAGCTATCAAAATCAAGAGGCGGGGCAAGATCAGCAAAGGCATCCTCCTCCTGCAGGACAACGCTCCGGTCCACAACTCGCGTGTCGCCAGATCAGAAGCACAGGCGTATGGCTATGAACTCCTCCCCATCCCCCCTACTTTCCTGACCTTGCACCCTCTGATTTTTATCTCTTCCCAGTCATGAAGTTGTTTTTGAAAGGAAAGCGTTTCCCAGATGATGCAGCCTTGATTTCTGAAGTCATGTTGAGGTTGGAGGACCAAGCTGGGTTCTTCTACAAAAACGGTCTCCAGAGCTGTATCAAACGATGGGAGAAATGCGTAACTCTGAGTGGTTCCTATGTAGAAAAAGACTAATAACTGTGCCAAGTTTCGTTGCTCTACTGCTATGGGAAGTGGGTCAGGTGCATTACTTATTGAACGCCCCTCGTATATATATATATGTATATATATATATATATGTATGTATATATATGTATGTATATATATATGTATATATATATATATATGTATGTATATATATATGTATATATATATATATGTATGTATTTATATATGTAAATTTATATATGTATATGCATTTGTCTATATATATGTATAGATATATATATTATGTATATGTATATGTGTCTATATGTATATATTATATATGTATATGTATGTATATGTATATATGTATATAGATGTATGTATGTATATATGTATATAGATGTATCTCTTATTATAAAAGGCAGATTTTATCTGCCTCCCTTTGGGAGTTATACAAATCTACAATATAGGATTTCTTCAATTACAATTTACCTAGCAGTTTTAAGAGTACAATGCATCGCGTCATGCCAGGTCCAGTTTTTAAAATTTAAACTCCAATTAAGCAAAATTTACAGAAAACTCACATTCTGGTGTGTGTGTCAAATGCTTTTCTTAGTCTGGTTTACACCACACGCAAACGCACACACACAGTGGGCAACGAATAAAATGAAAGTAATTGACTTACTGTAGTGAGTGATTCTTTCACTCTGCTTCCCACTTCCTCTTTCCACACATACACACGCAAATATATAAATAAAATTGTAAGCTAACGTGCGGTGTGTGAGTGGGTGTGTGTGGGGTGCGCGCGTGTGTGTGGTGTGTGAGGGTGCGTGTGTGTGTGTGTGTGCGTGTGCGTGAGTGTGTGATAGGAAAGTTTTTTACGACGAATATAACACCTATATCCAAGTAGCAGAAAGATAAGACAGTAAGGTGTGATTTGAGGGAGATTTGGCTGCTATTTCTACCATGTCTAGCTGCCATGTAGGGGTCTCCCTCATAGGCTCATACATACATATATACATAGATAAGACAGTAAGGTGTGATTTGGGGGAAATTTGGCTGCTATTTCTACCAGGTCTAGCGACCATGTAGGGGTCTCCCTCATAGGCTCATACATACATATATACATAGATAAGACAGTAAGGTGTGATTTGGGGGAAATTTGGCTGCTATTTCTACCAGGTCTAGCTACCATGTAGAGGTCCCCCTCATTGGCTCATATATATATACATACATAAGACAGTAAGGTGTGATTTGAGGGAGATTTGGCTGCTGTTTCTACCAGGTCTGTTAGGCCTTCTCATGTAAACTCAAGCTTTCTCATGCCTTGACCAAAGCAGAGAATGTATTCTTTTATTCTTCTGCTTTTTCCAGCCATTGGTCTGTGGCCATGCTGGGGCAATGCCTTGAAGAATTGTAGTTTAAAGAATCAACTCCACTTTTATTTTTGTAAGCATTGTACATATTCTATCTGTTTCCTTTGTCAAACCACTAGGTGACAGGGATGTAAACAAACTAACATTCGTTGTCAAGCAGTGGTGGAGGACAATCACAAGCACAGACACGCACACACACACACATACATGCATACACATATACACACATACATACATACATACATATATATATATGTGTGTATATATATATTGCAGCGTGGAAGGTGTTTGTAAGCCATTTAAGAAACACACAAAAACCGTTAGATTCACTTCAACATTTAAATTTAATTTGCCAAAATATTTTTGTCGCTTTGAGACCGCGACCTGTTCACTGACAAAAATATCGTGCTAACAGGTCGCGGTCTCAAATCGATGAAAATATTTTGACAAATTAAATTTAAATGTTGAAGTGAATCTAACGGTTTTTTGTTGTTTCTTAAATGGCTTATAAACACCTTCAACGCTGCAACTGTTTTCGTTCCAGCACACGATCTCAGATCAAGTCACTTGCTATGCAAGTACATCTCTGTAACTATATATATATTTATTATATATATATATATATATATATATATATATATATATATATATATATATATATATATATATATATGTATATTGGTAAAAACAGTAAGATAACAAAAGAAAGAAAGAGACCTCAATATTATGTAAATAGAGGAAATCTTTATATATAAAAGTGAGGTTGTGTGTCTGTCTCCTACGATTTAGATTCCTAACTACTCCACATTTTGCGGTGCAGTTTAACCAAAACCGGGTATCTTATAGTCGTGATTCATATCGAGACCGTCTGGGTATTAGCGCGTGTCTACGATGAGTCTACGATTTAAAAAAAAATTTACCATCAATTTTTCCCATTTTTAATCCATTTTTGACATATAAGGGAAGTAACTCTCTAAAATTTATTATTAAATCTCAGAACGTAAAAAGCTACAGTAACACCCCTCCCCCTTTGTGGTTAGCCATATTGAGATGGCTATTATACTTTACATCTCTAAAAATGCTTATATAATTATTTCCCTTACAAACCCGAGCAACGCCGGGCGATACTGCTAGTGTATGTATATAAATATGTGTATATGTATATATAGATGTATGTGTATATGTATGTATGTATATATATGTATATATAGATGTATGTGTATATGTATGTATGTATATATATATATGTATATATATATATGTATGTATGTATATATATATGTATATATGTATGTATGTATATATATATATGTATGTATATATATATATGTATGTATATATATATATGTATGTATATATATATATGTATGTATATAATATATGTATGTATATATATATATAATTATGTATATATATGATATATATATGTATGTATATATATATGTATGTATATGTATATATGTATATATATATGTATGTATATGTATATATGTATATATATATGTATATATATGTATGATATATATATGTATGTATATGTATATATATATATATATATGTATATATATATGTATATATGTATGTATATATATATGTATGTATATATATATGATGTATATATATATGTATGTATATATATATATATATATATATGTATATATATATGTATGTATATATATATGTATGTATATATATATGTATATATATATGTATGTATATATATATGTATGTATATATATGTATGTATATATATATGTATGTATATATGTATATATATGTATATATGTATATGCGTGTGTGTGTGCATATATATATATATGCGTATATATGGAAACCACTAGATATATTAACACATCATCCAATCACCTACCCTGTATAGTTGATGCCACAGTCCAAGCTGTCTCTGACAGACTAACTAAGTTATCATCAAACAATAGTATCTTCAGTGATCATGCGCATCTCTATAACCGAGCCCTCTCTAGAGCTGGATACTCCCAGAAAATATCTTTTGGTAAAAAATCATATGATAAACCGCCTAGAACATCCGTCATCAATAAAACTCCATCACATAATTGAATTAAGGATTCCAGAACCAATCATTTAAATTTAAATGAAATTAATATAAATAGTTGCAATAAAAACACAGATACAACTAACAGAAATTCTAATTTAAATTCAAACAGGATTAAGAAACAAACAGATAGAAATCACACCAATAGAAATTTAGTTAGTAAAAACTCTACCGATAGGAGTATCAGAGATAATACTAGAAGACACAAGAGTAAGAACGGTAGATTACGTAACTATATATGGTATAACATACCATATAATATACCAGTTAAGGGCAAATTATGCAAAAAAAATATTTTCAATCATATCTAATAACTTTCCACCCACTCATAAATATAGTAGTATCATCATCATCATCATCGTTTAACGTCCGCTTTCCATGCTAGCATGGGTTTTTCAAATAAAACTATTAGGATCTCATACTCAACTCTACTTAACATGAGCTGCCTCATAGCTAAACATAATAAAACCAAAATTAAAATAGCTAGTTTAGGAGTAAATAATAATGATCAATCAAACCCCAACAATCCAGGAGTTAATATTGGTAGTAATGAAATTAATAATAGCCAAGTCATTATCCCTACAGCTTTGATGCTAAACAGCGAATTTAACGTTGATAACAACTATAACTACATTAATAATAGTAACCTTGACAACAACCATACCGAAATTATCCGGGCGCGGATTAATAACAGACGGCCAGAAAATTGCAATTTCGGATGCAATTGTGTAGATGCAACAGCTTGTCCCTTACGTGGAAATTGCTTAGCAAAAAATATAGTTTATTCCTGTGAAGTAATTACTGAATCAAACACTCTTACGTACATTGGGTGCTCATCCATCTGGAAATCTAGGTTCTATATATATATATATATTGTTATATTTCGGAATGGTCATATTGCCAGTTTAGCCAATAAAAACACACGCACTATATATTTGGTATTATTTTGCTTCAGTGATATTTATTTTTTACATTAATCTTAATCTTATTTCGGCCAAAGTTCTTTCGTCCCACTCCTGTGACCGCATCAGTGGTCCTTTGTTTTCTTCTCACTTACTTGTGTCTCTCCTTACTAACCGTCAGCCATTTGTATTTCTATTGTATGTCTTCATTTGCGCATGCTTATATCTCTATGTGCGTCTATGTTTATTAGGTGTGGGGGGGGGATGCCTGTAATTTTGTATCTTCTGGGTATATACATTCTTGTAATTTGTATTTTGTTTTTGTTGTTGTTGCTTTTGTTTGTTCTAATTTGTTCATGTGTTTACATCCACCCATTATTATCATTACATTGCTTGTATGTATGTATAACAACAATATTAGTAATAATAATAATAAATCTAATCGAAAAAAAAAATATATATATAATTATATATATTATTATATATATATATATATAACATATATACACACATATATACACATATACATATACATATATATACACATATACATATATATAGTTATTCATTTCTATTTCTTTAATTATCTGTGTATTTATATGTTTGCAGGATCCACTATCGTCATATGTTGTGGTGTGTGTGCTATTGCTCCATTCTAGTTTTCTATTCAGGCTAGTTTATTTTCTATTATATCTGTAGCTTCTGTAATTTGTCTAATTGTTGCATCTGTTCTATGTGTGGACAATATCTTAATCTCTATGTTATTGATTGATCCCCCGTGTTCTTGTTCGGCGTGTTGGTACAGAATCGATGAGCTTTACCTTCCTTGAGTTGTCTCCAATGTTCATTCACCCGCTCTCCAATGCTTCTTGCTGTTTCCCCTACGTATGTTACTGTCTTGTTACTGCATCGTCCCTCTATACATCTTATACTATAGACCACATTTCTGGCTTTACAGTTTGTTTGTGGGCTAAATCTACATACAGTGCAATAGTTATCCGTACAGAGAGTTCTACTAAAAGGATAGGTTCTTACCAATTATAGATCTGATAGGGTTGCCTGGCTTTTCAACAACCTTAATTCTTAGTTTAAGTTTATCTAGGGTCCTTCTAAAGCGGTACGCCAGTTCACCTCCAGGGGTGGTGTCAACGAACATGACACTCTGGTATTTATGGCTATCATACCAAGAGTTGGCCTTCCCTATTTTCTTTTTTGTCCTCGTTCTAAGTGTTCCATGACTTGTTCCTATAGAGTGGGCAAATCCCATTCCTATCATTACATAGTATATTATCAAATTTCTTCATGGCTCCTTTGTATACTCTGACCCTTTCTTTATGGCTGTAACCTGAGAACTGCATGCGGTGAATGAAATACTGTATGTGTCTCTTTAATTCTGTAGGCTCGCACATGCGTGACACATTTCTCATTATTCTGACGAGGTCTGCCATCAAAATATTGAATTTGGCATTGCCCGCAATGGCTGAGTTCCGGTGGATCAGGTATTTTGAGGCCATAGGTTTTGCATAGTATGAATGAAGGATATGACCATTCCGAAATATAACAATATCTGTTTCAACACACGACTTCACATAAAAAATCTTGCACAACAAATATTTAAACGTATATATATATATATATCATCATCATCATCATCATCATCATTTAGCGTCCGTTCTCCATGCTAGCATGGGTTGGACGGTTCAACTGGGGTCTGTGAAGCTGGAAGGCTTCATCAGGCCCAGTCAGATCTGGCAGTGTTTCTACGGCTGGATGCCCTTCCTAACGCCAACCACTCCGTGAGTGTAGTGGGTGCTTTTTACGTGCCACCTGCACAGGTGCCAGACAGAGCTGGCAAACGGCCACGAACGGATGGTGCTTTTACGTGTCACCGGCACGGGGCCAGGCGAGGCTGGCAACGGGCACGAACGGATGGTGCTTTTACATGCCACCGGTGCTTTTACGTGCCACCAACACGGGGGCCAGACAGAGCTGGCAAACGGCCACGAAACGGATGGTGCTTTTACGTGTCACCGCACGGGGGCCAGGCGAGGCTGGCAAAGGGCACGAACGGATGGTGCTTTTACATGCCACCGACCATGGGGGCCAGACAGGGCTGGCAAACGGCCACGAACGGATGGTGCTTTTACGTGTCACCGGCACGGGGGCCAGGCGAGGCTGGCAACGGACACGAACGGATGGTGCTTTTACATGTCACCGACATGGGGGCCAGGACAGGCTGGCAACAGCACGAACGGATGGTGCTTTTACGTGTCACCAGCACGGGGGCCAGACAGAGCTGGCAAACGGCACGAACGGATGTGCTTTTACGTGTCACCGGCACGGGGGCCAGACAGAGCTGGCAAACGGCCACAAACGGATGGTACTTTTACGTGTCACCGGCACGGGGGCCAGGCCAGGCTGGCAACGAACACGAACGGATGGTGCTTTTACGTGCCACCTACAGGGGGCCAGACAGGGCTGGCGAACGGCTACGAACGGATGGTACTTTTACGTGTCACCGGCACGGGGGCCAGGCCAGGCTGGCAACGAGCACGAACGGATGGTGCTTTTACGTGCCACCTACACGGGGGCCAGACAGGGCTGGCGAACGGCTACGAACGGATGGTACTTTTACGTGTCACCTGCACGGGGGCCCTGATGTTGATCGACCTCAATTTGGTTTGATCTTGATTTTGACTGTTCTCACTGGTCTTGCCGGGTTTTCTCACGCACAGCATACCTCCAAAGGTCTCGGTCACTGCTCATTTCCTTGGTGAGACCTAAAGTTCGAAGGTCGTGCTTCGCCGCCTCGACCCAGGTTTTCCTGGGTCTACCTCTTCCACAAGTCCCCTCAACTGCCAGGGTGTGGCACTTTCGCACACAACTATCTTCAGCCATTCTCATCACATGACCATACCAGCGCATACGTCTCTCTTGCACACAACAACTGATACTTCTTAGGTTCAACTTTTCTCTCAAGGTACTTACACTCTGTCGATCCATCGGAGCATACTAGCTTCATTTCTTGCGAGCTTACGCAAATCCTCAGCAGTCACAGCCCAAGTTTCACTACCATGTAGCATGGCTGTACGTACACATGCATCATACAGTCTGCCTCTTACTTTGAGCGAGAGGCCTTTTGTCACCAGCAGAGGTAAGAGCTCTCTAAACTTTGCCCAGGCTATTCTTACTCTAGCAGTTATACTCTCAGCGCACCCGCCCCCGCTACTGACTTGGTCACCTAGGTAACGGAAACTATCAACTACTTCTAGCTTTTCTCCCTCGAAAGTGACGGAAGTTGGTCTCAGAGCATCTTCAGTGTTAATTGTTCCTGAGCATCTGCCACATACAAAAACCATCTTCCTAGTTAGCCTTCCTTTGACATTGCCTGCACCTCTTATGTGTCCATAGCTTACACTTGGTGCATCTTATAGAGTTTCTACCCTACACCCTTTCACACAGATCGAGCAGGGCCATCTACCTGAAGGCGTTTGTGATTGGTCTACCTTCCTACTTATTAGGACTTTGTTTTGGCTAGGTTGATTCTAAGGCCCTTCGATTCTAAACCTTGTTTCCATACCTGAAACTTCTCCTCTAGTTCTGATAGAGACTCAGCAATTAGAGCAAGGTCATCAGCATAGAGGAGCTCCCAGGGGCATCCTGTCTTGAATTCCTCCGTTATTGCCTGGAGGACTATGATAAATAGGAGGGGACTGAGGACTGAACCTTGGTGGACCCCAACCTCTACCCTGAATTCTTCACTGTACTCGGTGCCAACCCTCACCTTACTAGCAGCATCTCTGTACATGGCTTGTACAGCTTTCACTAACCATTCATCTATCCCTAGTTTCCTCATTGACCACCAGATGAGGGATCGGGGGACCCTGTCGAAGGCTTTCTCCATATCAACAAAAGCCAGGTATAGGGGCTTGTCTTTGGCTAGGTATTTCTCTTGCAGCGTCTTACCATGAAAATAGCATCAGTAGTACTTTTCCCTGGCACGAATCCAAACTGCATCTGATCTAGGCTAACTCTCTCTCTAATTAGTTGGGCTATAACCCTCTCCGTAACCTTCATTACCTGATCCAGCAGCTTGATACCCCTGTAGCTATTTGTATCTAGGGCGTCACCTTTACCTTTGTAGCAGCTGACTATTATACTGCTACACCAGTCATCGGGAATGACTCCTTCGTGTATCACCTGGTTAACTATACGGTGACTAGGCTATAGCCGACACTACCAGATATTTTGAGCATCT
>NC_043017.1:14109284-14114284 GCF_006345805.1 Octopus sinensis | reverse complement strand
TATTCCTGGTAAGGCAGCTGCAGGAGAAATACCTAGCCAAAGATAAGGCCCTGTACCTGGCTTTTGTTGACATGGAGAAAGCCTTCGACAGGGTCCCCCGATCCCTCATATGGTGGTCAATGAGGAAACTAGGAATAGAAGAATGGTTAGTGAGAGCTGTGAAAGCCATGTACAGGGACGCTGCTAGTAAGGTGAGGTTGGAAATGAGTACAGTGAAGAATTCGGGTAGAGGTAGGGGTCCACCAAGGCTCAGTCCTCAGCCCCTCCTATTTATCATAGTCCTCCAGGCAATAACGGAGGAATTCAAGACAGGATGCCCCTGGGAGCTACTCTATGCTGATGACCTTGCTCTAATTGCTGAGTCATTATCAAACTGGAGAAGAAGTTTCAGGTGTGGAAGCATGGTTTAGAATCGAAGGGCCTTAGAGTCAACCTAGCTAAAACCAAAGTCCTAATAAGTAGGAGGTAGACAAATCACAAACGCCTTCAGGTAGATGGCCCTGCTCGATCTGTAGAAAAGGTGTAGGTAGAAGAAACTCTATAAGATGCACCAAGTGTAAGCTATGGACACATAAGAGGTGCAGCAATGTCATAGGAAGGCTAACTAGGAAGATGGTTTTTGTATGTGGCAGATGCTCGGGAGCATTAACCTCTGAAAATCTGCAGAAAACAACTTCCGTCACTTTCCAGGGGTAAAAACTAGAAGTAGTTGATAGCTTCCGTTATCTTGGTGACCAAGTCAGTAGTGGGGGTGGGTGTGCTGAAAGTGTAACGGCTAGAGTAAGAATAGCCTGGGCAAAGTTTGGGAGCTCTTACCTCTGTTGGTGACTAAAGGCCTCTCGCTCAGAGTAAAAGGCAGACTGTATGATGCATGTGTACGAACAGCCATGCTACATGGCAGTGAAACATGGGCCGTGACTGCTGAGGACATGCGTAAGCTCGCGAGAAATGAAGCTAGTATGCTCTGTTGGATGTGTAATGTCAGTGTTCATAGTCGACAGAGTGTAAGTACTGAGAGAAAAGTTGGACCTAAGAGGAATCAGATGTTGTGTGCAAGAGAGACGATTACGCTGGTATGGTCATGTGGTGAGAATGGATGAAGATAGGTGTGGGAAAAAGTGCCACACCCTGGCAGTTGAGGGGACCTGTGGAAGAGGTAGACCCAGGAAAACCTGGGTCGAGGTGGTGAAGCACGACCTTCGAACTCTAGGTCTCACCAAGGAAATGACCAGAGACCGAGACCTATGGAAGTATGCTGTGCGTGAGAAGACCCGGCAAGACCAGTGAGAACAATCAAAATCAAATCATATATCAGAAAGCAGGGGTTAAGTGACCCATCCGTTCGTGTCTGCTGCCAGCCTTGTCTGGCACTCGTGTCGGTGATACGTAAAAGCACCATTCGCTTGTGGCCGTTTGCCAGCTCTGCCTGGCCCCGTGTCAGTGGCACGTAAAAGCACCATCCGTTCGTGTTCGTTGCCAGCCTCGCCTGGCCCCGTGCCGGTGACACGTAAAAGCACCGTCCGTTCGTGGCCGTTTGCCAGCTCTGTCTGGCCCCGTGTCAGTGACACGTAAAAGCACCGTCCGCTCGTGGCCGTTTGCCAGCTCTGTCTGGCAACCGTGTCGGTGGCACGTAAAAGAACCATCCGTTCGCGTCCGTTTCCAGCCTCAGCTGGCCCCCGTGCCGGTGACACGTAAAAGCACCGTCCGTTCGTGGCCGGTCGCCAGCTCTGTCTGGCCCCGTGTCAGTGGCACGTAAAAGCACCATCCGTTCGTGTCCGTTGCCAGCATCGCCTGGCCCCGTGCCGGTGACACGTAAAAGCACCATCCGTTCGTGGCCGTTCGCCAGCTCTGTCTGGTGGCACGTAAAAAACACCCACTACACTCGCGGAGTGGTTGGCGTTAGGAAGAGCATCCAGCCGTAGAAACACTGCCAGATCTGACTGGGCCTGACGTAAAAAAAAAATATGCATATATATATATATATATATATATATATATATATATATATATGTATATATATGCATATGTGTACATATGCATATATATATATATATATGCATATATATATATATGTATGCATATGTATATAGCTATGCATATATATATGTGTGTATATATATGCATATATATATATATATTAGAGGGTTTGTAAATGCTGTACAGGTATTTTATATTAGAATAAATGAGGTACTTAGAAATTTGGATGGTTTTATATTTACAGATATTTATTTGTATATTACATGTTTTTATACATCTTATATCATATACTAGCAGAGATACCTGGCGTTGCCAGGTTACATTCAATTTTCTGTTATATATATATGGATATACATACACATATATATGTATATTAATATAAATACATGTAAGTACATGAAGTTTGTTAAAAAAAAAGGGGATCATGTATATACGTCCTGGCTGTTGAGATTACAACACCTCATTGTAAACAATGTTCATTGTTTTTCCTTGTGGAGTATATACAAAAAGTTTTCTTTTGGTTCCTACTCTTGAGCAGCCAACATACAGTTGCCCATGCGAGAAGCAGGGCTCTTCCAAGAGAAGACCAGCTACAGAGAGGGTTTGACCCTGAGATTTGTTAATGGACATGGCAAAGCTGACACGAAGGGGGAATTGCAGTCTTCTGAATATAAATGGAATTTCTGCTCCTGATGGAGTAAGAGGAATTCTTGGAATAAAGACGTCATCACCTTTTCCACGTCCAGAAAGAATGATCGCCTCGATAACGTGTAATATCATTTTCTTTATCACCAGTCGTACTCCATTGCAAAGTCTTGGTGATTCCAGATTGCGGAGTAGCATTACAGGAGTTCCAACTTTAAGTCCAGGAGGCTCCAGTGAATTGAGAAATTCAGGAGGATAGTTCACAACTTCATTTATATCTAGAATTGTATAAACAGACTTGTGTGTATAGTGCCAGGAAGAGAATGCTTTAGCTGTTGATTAATTTTGTTAACAGCGACGTTTTTTGGAGCTAATATTGCTCTTTCACACAGCCAATTGTGATTTTGGTAGTTTTGTGTGAAGTTGGGAAAGACTTTGTTTTTGAGGTCATCTACAGAATTAACAACAGAGGAAAATGACCACACTTTCATTTGTCCTGCAGCATCGAGAGGCATCTTGCCTTCACCAAGTGTCAAAATGTCCTGTGCAAACTTTGTGGACATTTTGTCGCCATGTAGCTGAGCTCTCATGTTAGTGGTGAGTCTGAGGATTGTAACATGATGCCACAGGGTAGAGGACTTTAGGCATGCTTGGACTTCATCTGATCTAGTGCCTTTTGGAATGACAGGAAGAGTTTGCCTGAAATCACCTGACAACAGAAGCGTTACACCTCCCATTGGAGCCTGACAGTCTCGGATGTCTTTCAGGGCTCTATCTAATGCTTCCAAAGCTCCCTTGTGAGCCATAGTGCACTCATCCCAGACAATTAGATGACACATTTTAAGTACTTGTGCCTGATCTGTGCTTTTGTTGATCTTGCATGAAGGCATTTCGGATGCTGCTAAATTGAGAGGGGGTTTAAAAGTTGAGTGTGCTGTCCTGCCACCGGGTAACAAAGTAGCTGCAATGCCAGAGGAGGCTACAGCTACTGCAATGTCCTGATGCTACCTAACTTCTGCAAGGAGAAGCTTTGTAATAAATGTTTTTCCTGTCCTTCCAGGAGCATCGAGGAAGAAGATTCGTCCCTTGCGTTGGCGTACACTGTTAAGAATAGTTCTGTAGGCCTGCAGCTGGTCCGGAAGTAATTTAGGCACATTTTCAACAATGTACTTTGAAAGCGCTTGAGTGTCGTAGGTTGTTTCACGAATGACAGCAGTGGGAAGGCTATTTGACCCTGACCTGAATGCTTGTGACAGGCTATACGTCGACAATTCATTTCCACCCAGTTTAGCAATTCTGTCTTCAATGTCAGTGAGTGTTTTGCTATATTATGCATGTATGTATGTGTAAATATTACATGTACATCTATATATATACATCTACACATAAAATACAAAATACAAAGTTATAACAAAACTCAAAATATATAACAGACTGGAATTATAGGCCAGTCTCTTGCAATTTCGATCAATTGGATCTTGTCTTCCCTCTTGTATAGAAGTGTACGGCTGCAGTGAAATTCATTTTTGGACTTTCTTCTATCGAAGGCATTTTTTAAAAAATGTTTCCGTAAAGACGGTGAAAATATTGTCAATTTCCCCAAACAGGGGCACAATTCAATTTTTAAACAATAACCAAAGCCCCTTCTCCAAAAGGGGGAAGGTTACGGTTTACAATTATTTAACAAATGCAACACAACAACGTTATATTTGTGTGCTGTGTGTGTATATTATATATGTGTGTGCGTTGTGTATGTGTGTGTTCTGTATGTGTGTGTGTTGTGTGTTTGTATATTATGTGTGTTGTGTGTGTGTATGTGTGTTGTGTGTGTGTATGTGTGTGACAAACAGACGCCGTCTGACCAGATACTACGGGCACACAGACACATCTATTCACACTCACATACTCACCTCATGATAACCCCAAAATCATTGATGCTTGAAGGGAAGCCATAAACAGAACAAAACTGGGTACATTTCTCTCAATTCAACATTTCTACTAAAACGAACAGGTCAGTAAAAACAAACTCTCGCCTTCAATTCATAATATTCTGTACGGACCCTGAGATGTATAAAATATTCATTTTAATTTTTTCTGTCAATTTTTCAAATATTCTCACCATACTATTGCACTTCCTTATGTCTTTAACATGTCCTTTCTACCAAAGACTGTATATATATACATGTAATGTGACAATTTGCAACAACCAATAATTAACGCAACCAAATTTCCAATAATATATTTGTTTTATTCTTTTCTGCCAATTTTTCCAAATATTCTCATCACACTATTGAACTTCTTTATGCCCTTAACATATCTCTGTTACCAAACACTATATTTATGCATGTAATGTGACAATTATGTAAAAAAACTTTTTT
>NC_043017.1:13979030-14109184 GCF_006345805.1 Octopus sinensis | reverse complement strand
TTTTCACTACTTTCAATTTGTTTGTTTAGGCGATTTGAAATTTTTGTACGCCGTCTCATTAGAATTTTCCTCTCTCTGGGGATTTTGTTCTTGTGTACAGTGGCCTTTCTCTCTGGGACACATTTGTAGCATATGGCTTGCATTACAGACATGAATTGTTGAAGTATCATGTCGATGTCCGGCGAGGAGAGACATTCAGGCCAGTTTTGTTTGAGATCTCTTTCTCAATTTGTTTCCAGTTTGCCTTATTGAAGTTCAAGCTGGAAAGATTCTGAGGGTTTCTTGTAGGCTGCATGTCCGTGCTCTCTTTTGCCCGTACATGGTCAGCTCTACCATGTTGTGATCCGAGAGTAGTGTCGGTGTCACTTTCACATTATGGATGAGATCCATATTATTTGTGAAGCAGAGATCCAGTGTGTTACCTGCTCTGGTTGGTTGCAGTATTACTTGCTCCATGTACAGGGTGTTGGTGAGGTTCAGGAGGGACCTCGCCTGTCCACGTTCACATCTTGTCATTCCTGGGAGAGAAAGGCCCTCGGGCCATCTGACATTCGGTAGATTGAAGTCTCCCATGAGAAGTACACTTATGTGTTGTTCTAATGTTGTTAGAACTTCTTCTATTTTTAAAAGGCAGTCCTCGAACTTGCCCATATGACTTGGGGCATCTGGAGGGCGATATGTAGCACACACAACTACATCAAGTTGCCTTATGTGTACAATTAGTGTGTCACACACCGAGTTTGAGTATGACAAAAGGACCTGGGGTGTGAGGTCCCCACGGATGTACATAGCAACTCCTCCATGACTCCTTATATATATATATGTATATGTATATATATATATGTATATGTATATATATATATATATGTATATAATATATATATATATATATGTTAATGTATATATATATATATGTATAGATATATATATATATATATGTATATATATATATATGTATATGTATATATATATATATGTATATGTATATATATATATATATGTATATATATATATATATATGTATATATATATATATATATATATATTATGTATATATATATATATTATATATGTATGTATATATATATGTATATTTAAAAAAGGAGATGTGGAACACGAGTTGTGATATATAAAAAAAGGAAATGAAGAAAATGCTGACAAAATAATTTAAGTAAGTATTTAATTAGGTGAAAGTTCTTTTTACCAGTTGCGCATTTGTTATGCTTATCAAAAGATATTTGAGATAGAGTTCCTTTCTGATTGAAGCAACGGGAAGCAACATGTATGTGTGAAGGCCAGCAGAACTATAAATATTGAAAATTGTACCCACACACGCACACATATATTCACGCGTGCGTGCCCCAACATACATATAAACACACACACGCGCGCGCACACATACATACATATAGCTCCTCCTGTCCTAAAGGAACTTACTTTTCCAGCTCAAATTCAGTCAAGCGGAAAATACACTCCTTAACTACACACTAAAAAGCTATTCAAAATATCCACATGACATCTACTGACCAGCCTGAACAATAAGAATTTTCAACAATGCTATTTTCGAAAACTCCATACACCACCCACAGCAACATTCATTCTAAACATTCACTTGACCTCTTTATTATGACCAATAAGAAATTTTAGGTGTGATACTAGCCAAATTTTAACATCTCTGGTGCCTATTTTCTTACCCCAACACCAACTTCCATTCAAACATTCACGTGACCCCTTTATAATGACCAATCAAAATTGTATTGACCATTGGCCACAAGAAATTTTAGGCGCGAAACCAAGCAAATCTTAAACAACTCTGGAGCCTCTTTTTTCACATATAAGAGACAGCAAACCCAACATAAAGTCAGATAAGAGAAAATGTATGTATATATGTATATATATATACACATATACATACATATACATACATACACATACACACACACATACCCGCACATGTGTACATACACACACGCATATATACATACACATGGACCCACGCACAGGTATCCACACGCACACACACACACATCTGTGTGTCTATATGTGCGTGTACACATACACTTACATACACAGACACACACACATATAGGTATAGATATATATAAAAATATTAAAAGATGTCTAGACAAGGTGATCCCATGCATCAAACCCCACATCCCACTCCAACTATGGATGAACACCGACAATGTGCTAGAATGGTTTAACACAATCACCAACAGACCCAACTACTCATTCATCCAGTTCGACATAGCTAACTACTATGCCAGTATATCCCCCATCTTACTTAACAAATCCCTTATATATGCCCGCAGCCTTTCGCTTATAGACAGAGAAAAAATCGACATTATACTATTAGCCTGAAAAACTATAATAGAATTCGACGGTAAACTTTGGACCAGATCCGATACCCCCGAAAACTTTGATGTGGCTATGGGCTCGAGCGATTCAGCTCAGGTGACTGACTTGGTCGGGGCCTACCTACTCAAGAAGCTTTTCTCCGAGGTACCGGACCTACAGGGGGGTCTCTACAGGGATGACGCTCTCTTCATATATCCCACTAACAATAAGAAAGAATTAGGAAAAAGATCGGACTATTCTTCAAATCCTTCAATCTAAAACTAGAATTTATGACTAACACGAAAATAGTAAACTTCTTAGATGTTACGTTAGACTTGAACAAGCACCTTCACCACCCGTATAGGAAACCCGAAGAAACAACTAGATATATCCACACCTCTTCCAACCACCCACCCTGTATAATTAACACCACGGTCCAAGCCATCTCAGACAGACTCACTAAGCTATCCTCTAACAGAGATATATTCAATAATTACGCACAACACTACAACCAGGCTCTCTCTAGTGCTGGGTATACCCAGAGAATATCCTATGTAGACCCCCCAGGAACGTCCGTCGGCTGTAAAACTCCCACTTATAAACGAACTCCGTATTCAACCCAAGCTAACGCTAATTCTAATTTAACTTCTAAGCAACGTATAGGAAAAAGGCGAACCAATAGAATAGTACGCAATGATAACCCTTCCGACGAGAGTAACACCGATCATATTAGGAGAAATAGAGGCGGAAACAGTAGATTATGTAAATATATATGGTACAACATACCAAACAACATAGCAGTTAAGGGTAAATTATGTAAGAGAATATTCTCTATTATTTCCAACAACTTCCCACCCACCCATAAGTATAGAAGTATCTTCTCTAACAAAACCATTAGGATCTCCTACTCTACCCTGCCCAACATGAGCTGCCTCATAGCTAAGCATAACTATATTAACATTAGAACAGCTAGATTAGGAGCAGGCTATAACAACCAATCGAACCCCATTCATCCAGGCAGTAGTCAATATAATCGGGCTGGCAACCATAATACCCAAACAGTTAGTAATAACACCCGTCAACACAACAGAGGCAACACCACACCCATCAACAACCAGGAGGATAACAGTGCTCCTACACTTAATGCAACACCTCCGCCTGGGACTAACAGCACACGACCGGGAAATGCAGTGCACTGCAACTGCATAAGTGCATCCGAGTGTCCGCTACGTGGTGGATGTCGGGCCAAAAACGTAATCTATTCATGTGAGGTGAGTACCCAGTTTAACACACTCACCTACATAGGTTGCTCGACCTCCTGGAAATCCAGATACTACAACCACCGGTCCTCATTTAAGCATAGACATAAAGCTAGCAGCACCTCCCTATCTAAGAAAATTTGGGAATTAAAAGACAATAGCATAGGTCAGCTGCACCTTATTTAAATAATAGAGCAGGATGCCGGCTATGTTGTGTAGAACTCCTGAATATCTTGAAATTCAAGGAGAAACACAATCTAATTAACAAAAGGTCAGAGTTCAAGCCATCTTGTATACACAAACTTATCAATACTTTTAAATACTACAAAGCTTAGGCTATTATACCAACTCCCCCATGCAATTTCCTCCCATCCAAGTGCAACTTGTCGGCTCCAGCACATCCCGTTTTTTTTCCTATATATATATTTATTTTCTTTCGTATATATACATTTTTGTCTCCCATATATTTCATTTCCTACACCTACCTTCTTCCTATCTAGATATCTTGTTTCCCTATATCTATACCTTTTTCCATTTCTAGCTCTGATGTTGAGCGCACACCACCAAACCCCGCTTCCCACCCTTCCAATTTTCAGTTCCTCTCCCCGCCCCTACGTGGTCACCTTTAACACACACCTATAACTTTACATTTTCAACCACCCTTTATTTTTACCTTCATTTCATGTTAACCTTTACCCGATTACCTTTCTATTTTATTTTATTTTTATTTTTATTTTTTATTTCTTATTTTTATTTCTAATTCTTATTCTTACTTCTATTTTTACCTCTATTTTTACCTCTATTTTTACCCCTATTTTATCTCTTTTTATCTCTATATATGTCTATTTTTAGCTCTTTTTTCCTTATTTGCTTATCTATGTATCCGCTTTATGTTTATACGTGTGTCTGTGTATGTATGTATATGTGTATGCGTATGAATAAGTATCTGTGTTTATATGTGTACCCCCTTTTTATCCTTTTTTAATAATTTTTTTACATGCTTTTGTATATTTTTTATATATTTTTTTATACATCTTTTAATATTTTTATATATATCTATACCTATATGTGTGTGTGTCTGTGTATGTAAGTGTATGTGTACACGCACATATAGACACACAGATGTGTGTGTGTGTGGATACCTGTGCGTGGGTCCGTGTGTATGTATATATGCGTGTGTGTATGTATATATGCGTGTGTGTATGTACACGTGTGCGGGTATGTGTGTGTGTATGTGTATGTATGTATACGTGTATATATATATACATATATGTGTATATATATATGCGTATATGTGTGTGTGTGTATATATATGTATATGTATATTGTCCTTGTATATATATGTATATTCTGTTATAATTTCTTGGCCGCAAGTTTCTTACGTTCATGTCTACCTTCTGTACCCACTATAATTCCGTATCTTGCCCGTGTGCGAGAATGGATCTATTTGTTATACCTGTGTCTGTGCATATGCATAGGGATCTACTCCCCCATGTGCGTGGGTGTGGGCGTGTATGCAGGTGTATGCATATTTCTGCCCATACGCATAGAGATTCACTTCGTCTTGTGCATGCGTGTAAGTGCGAGTGTGCCTATATGAACACGTGCGTGTATGTATATACGTACGTATGCGCGTCGGTTCGTGTACCCAACTACATGCGCCTTTTTCCTTATATATCTGTATATGTTTATACGAGAGTACGTATGTATGCTTGTATGCGTGTGGTTGCGTATGCGTGCGTATATGTGTGTATGTATCCATGCGTGTACGTATGTACATGCTGACCACTTGACACGTTACGAGGAACTAGATAAGCAGTTTAACCAGACAACTCTAATTTACAATACACTAGGTCCCCAGACGCCCCGGTTGATTTATGACAACCAGAATTTGTCATTTTCCTGACCACCATGTTGGTCCGTAACAACTTTATATCCCTTATCCTTATATTCTTTTACATTTCTATATTCTTATATCCTTTATATTTCTGATAATTTTTTAATATTTTTTTATAACTTTATATCTTTATATTCATAACTTTTTTATATCTCTTTTTTATATAACTTTTTTATATCTTTATACTCTATATTTTTATATTTTTCTATACTTATATTCTTATCTTTCACATTTTTATATTTTTTTATCCTTCGTCCTGAATTCTCGCCCCTCCATCTTTATCCCTATTTACTCTTATTACCAGGTTCCTTCACGTCTGTCTGTATTTATATATGTATATATTTATTTATTCATTTATTTATATTACCTCAACATCCAAACTTCCTCATTGAGAGAAGGACGAGATGGACGCTTCATTTTTGTGCTGTTGCCGCATTATGTCGTACGCGAATGAGAGGATTTGCATCCCCAACGTAGAATTTTTGATGTAATACATGTCCTTGAGGTAGTAATTGTGCGCGGCTGAAGAAGGCCATAGACACACATTATGCATTGTTATAAATCCATCTAATAAAGGCCCGAAACATATGTACCGCTGAATCCTTGGCATCATGTTTTTATTTTGATTAATTTACTCCATCACCTACACCACCAAACGGTATATACAGGTGCTTACAATTATCAAGTACTCACCCTGAATTTCTAACAATATATATATATATATATATATATATGTATATTATATATATATATATAATAAAATATTAGGGAATAAATCCAAACTTACAGGGCAAAATCAGATTTAGGATTGAATCCAATTTTATAGTAAAATATATTATATTATATTATATTAAATTAGAGATAAAACCACTATTAGGCAAATCAAACAATGAAAAACATAAGCCAATACATAAAATTAATTAATTTATTGGCTGTGTGGTAATTAGCTTGCTAACCAACCACATGGTTCCGGGTTCACTCCCACTGCGTGGCATCTTGGGTAAGTGTCTTCTGCTATAGCCCCGGGCCGACCAATGCCTTGTGAGTGGATTTGGTAGACGGAAACTGAAAGAAGCCTGTTGTATATATGTATATATGTGTATAAATGTGTATGTGTGTGTGTTTGTCCCCCTAGCATTGCTTGACAACCGATGCTGGTGTGTTTACGTCCCCGTCACTTAGCGGTTCGGCAAAAGAGACCGATAGAATAAGTCCTGGGGTCGATTTGCTCGACTAAAGGCGGTGCTCCAGCATGGCCGCAGTCAAATGACTGAAACAAGTAAAAAAGTAAAAAAAAAAAAAGGATATCAAAAGTATTAAAAGTTTAATAAAAGATAGAGTAAAACACTACGATCGTTTCATGGCTATATATATATATATAATATATATATATATATATAATACTATATTTGTTCCACGTCCACGCGTTGTTGTGTTTTTTTGTGCTTTCTTGTTTGGATTAATTATATATATATATATATATCTCAACGGCGGTGCATCAGCTCTGAGCTGAAACTAGAACAAAAAAAAAAAATGTGTGCATAGGTTTAATTTTTACTTCATCGTTTACTTTGGATTGTTCCAAAAAGGTGATTTCTAACAAAGATTCTTCATTCTCGTAGCTTGGTGGAGTAAGATTTTTGCGGATATGAAAATATTACATGTATATGGTGTGTTATGAGAATTTTATGGAAACATGTTCCTTAGAAACTCAACAAATTGGCTCAAAATGGAGAAGATGTTGAAATTTGAGAGAATTTTAATCCATGCATCATTTCAAGCAGTGGTGTTAACATGTAAATTCATGGTAAAATAATTAACTTAATATGGTTAAATTAAATTAATTACATATCACTGTTCTCCTCAGTGCAAGAAGTAAGAACAAACAATTAATTAAATATTATTATTATTACAGAAGTGTTTTGGATATACACATTTATCCTTATGAAAAATATATATATATATATATAGATAGTGCACGTGCGTGTATATAAATATGTATATAGGCATGTTGGTACAAACAGGAAAATATAACTCAAAATATGAGTATATATATACATATATAATTTTATTAATATTTAGCAGAAGTAACAGAGTGACTGAAGGCCGAAGGTCCTTCAGTCGTTCTGTTACATCTGCCATAGATTATTAATAATGTGTGTGTGTTTGAAAAATGACTAAAAAAAATGAAATGACACTTAAAGATTTTAATTATACATATTAATACACACACACACATACATGGAAGGCAAAAATATGTTTATAGTGAATATTATTACTTTGACATTCAATAAAAGTATTAAAGGTTAAAGGTTAAGTAAAACGATAATGTTTTGGACATGGAGGGAAAAAGGTTAAAACTTAGATAAAACTCATTATACGAGAGAGAGAAATGCATCTGTGTGCATACATGTGTTTGAACATATTAAAGAGTGCATAAAGAAGAGTGTGTTGTCTGTGTGCAATATATTACATGGCAGATATGGAATCTGTCCCTACATCATATCTCTTTGTAATTACATTCCAAAATGTTAAAATAAAAATTGTCACAGTATTTTGTAATCCTGTTGTAGAGTTTGAACCAGTTGTTTAGCTATTTGGATGCCAAAGGAAGTGGGTTTGTTGATTACAGTCTATACATGAGGACAGTCATTGGGGAAATGAATGAATATCGCAAAAGTTTTGTGCGGAAGGTAAGATTGTTCTATTTATATTCATTGGTGTGATGAGTTGCATCTGTTTGTGTCCAAAATGTCAATTAGCACTTTCATAGTACCAGACTGAAACAGAACTAATACACCTTCTATGGTGCTGCTCCAGCATGGCCACAGTCCTATAATTGAAATCTATAAAAAGAACACACACATACAGGTTCCAGTATGGCTGTGTGGTTAAGAATGGAAGAAAGAAATGCCAATGTTATGGATAAATTTACTGAAGATCTCAACTTGTGAAGTAATGTATCCCACTGCCCCACCTCCATGGCTTCAGGACCATACTCTGTAGTCCTTGTAGAATGGGACAGGCAGGTGATGAAATTGCTAGAGATTCCTGCTAATTCAATTTACGTTCAAGTGATGTCTTCTCAACTAGTCTGTTTGGTGTTATCCTCTTCGAACAGTTATTGATATCAACCATTGTCTGCCATTAGGGACTTGAAGTAAGATTGACCATGTTCGATGTTGGTTCTCTTCTTTGATCTTGCAGCCTTTGGTGGCCCTTCCAAGGGCACTGCACTCCTGATTGTATTGAGTCATTGAATCATGTAAACCCTTCACCTTGACAATGAATATTACAGAGTTATATTTATACAAAAGCAAAATACATGTGGTCTGAAAATGTAGCACAAAGTTGAATAGAGATGGAAAACAATGAAATCAAGGAGAGCATCAATTCATGGTGCAATAAAATCAATAAAGGATGTGTTCAAAGCAAGGCTGGACAAGACCACATATGCCAAACTCCCCAGTAGTACACAAGTGAGATATGGGCTACTCTGCAGAGAGAATATTGATTGGCCACGATGCAAAGGATCATGAAATATCCATGTCAATGCAAGAGCATTTTCAAAATGGAAAATATTCAAGGTTCGCAGGTAAACCTGTGCAGTTATACAAGGAATCTACTGGAAGAAATTATTTGCAGAACTATCTCAGAGATTTACTTAAATTTCAATGTCGAAATTACTCCAGAGCATCTTCGTTTCCAATCTCTCTTGGTAGTTATTCTACCATGTAAAGGCAATCTTCTTAGTCTAGAAGCATTCGATTCCATCAAGCAGCCAGCTTGACGCACTGTGACAAATGTGTTGCACAGAAATTCTTGTAAATGTTCTCAGAATCTCTCTGACCAGTCATCTACACACTGTTGCTGTCTTAGTAATATCGATTGTGATTCTGTGATCACTATCCTGGTCTGGTCCCCGGTTACATTGTTAGAGTGCTCAGACCAAAGTATTAATTGCAAGTTGTTTCTGCCGGTTTTTTTGTTTTTACATCATCACTGTCTTCAGTATTTTTATGCCCTCAACATAACCATTCAGTTATCACCATCATTTTAACATCTACTCATGTCTATTTAAATAACTGCAGTAATAACTCTCTATGATCATTACTAGAGGTACTCCTTTCAGAATCATTTGAAAGTATACAATTGACTGCAACAGCTTGACTTCCGTCTCTTAAAATGCCACGCAGCTACTCTCCTGCTTTTCAAATCATGTTGCTGTCATGTACTTTGTAACTTGTCATTATAATATGATTGACTTTGTTGAAGAATTTTATGTCAAGATATTCTACATCTATGTTTGATTGGATGAGCCGATGCATCAACATCCAAACATAATGCTGCAGTAGAGGCACTGTGAGGCACTTTCAACCCAAAAAGGATGCTGTGCAAAATGTTATTTTGCAAATCCTTTTCCCCATCCCAATTATGAAGTAGCTTACTGCTTGCAACCAGGCTTTGGAAAAAGTGATTCTGCGTCAGCTTTTTTTCATGATTTTTAAGAAACTCATTACAAAACTACCAGAATCCGTTTTGGGCCCTTTTTTTTTATCTTTCTCTTTATATTGGTATAATACTGAGACTTGCCATTACCCTGAGTGGAGTCATAGCAGTTAAGGTGTTTTAGCAGGGTAGTGAAAATACTTTGAATTGTTGTCTGTACCTTTGACTTTTGTTTCTGTTTTTCTAAAATAACCAGGCAAAATGATGTAGCTTTGTCTTGTAATGCTGATTTTTGAATTTAAGGCTTATCGCAAGATGAGAGGAGCTACTAAAGATTGTATCAATGTTAGCGAATTGAAGAAATTTTACAGAGCTGGCAGCCAAAATAATGTATTTTCTGGTAAACAATACTATTTCATTATTAATGAGGAGTTGAGAAAGTGTTGGGTGTGTAACCGCATTGTGTTGATATTATGTATCCAGCCTGTGTAATCAACCGTGTGTGTGTGTCATATTAACAAACAAGTTATTAGTTGTGGTTGGTCATCACTTGAGTGTGGCCAAACATTTCATTTGAGCTTAATTCTACATCCACAAAGTCATCCTTCAAATTCACTCATAAGTCTGGAACTTTCATGTGGTTGCTTGAACTGTTAAAGAGCTACTAAATCTCTCTTAAATCACACCACATTTCTTTAAAATAGTAAGGGTACAAAGGACAATGTAGTCTTAGCTGGTTGTAGCCAAAATGTCCCTGACCAATTGGGGCCAAAATCTGACTAAACAGCATTTTAAATCCATATTAGTGTGAGAAATATTTGACAATAATTTCATTTGGTGCATTAAATATGGTTTTATTATTTAGCTGCTTATTATACTTGGTCGTATGAAAAAGTCCCCAGATGGCAGCACATAGCTGTGTGCACAGTGTGCCAAGTGATGTCGCTGTGTTTACTTCACAAGTTGTGAAATTTGTTTTATGATCATACGTATGCTGTAGTCTGCATTGTCATGGACAAGAAGTTGGAACAGCCAGCCAATGTGAAATTTTGCATTGAACTTGGGAAGTCTGCATCAGAGAAGGCGATGGGTCACGACAATGCACCCTGTCACTAAACTCTCCTCATTCACAAGTTTCTCGCCAAAAACATGGTATTGCTTCCGCACCTGTGGGCTTCCATTTCTTCCCCAAGATGAAAATGGCAGTCTAAAGGCTGCCACTTTAATACTGTTGTTGAGATCCAGATTAAATCGCAGACAGTCTTCGACTCACAGAAAACAACATCCAAGCCAGATTCCAAAAGTGGCAGGAACACTGGGACCAGTGACTATTTCGAAAATGATGTTAAAACTTAGGTAAATAAGTTAAGTTTTTTATTAAACATAATTAGTCCAGGAACTTTGATACCCCGGTTTGATAGTCGTTTGAACCACGACAGTCCTGATTTGGAATAAGGACAATACCCAGTGACATGCTTTACACGTCACTGACCAAATAGTAAAAGTCCATGCTAACATACTATTTTGGAAACAATTATTCTTTGTCAGTGGTTTTGTATTTGCCCACACACACCGTTACTAACGTTCTGCTTGACTACACATTTTATTTCTTGAACGTTCACAATTATTTAAAAATTAATCTGCTTTCTATATTTTTTCTTCAGGTGGAGAACTGTATGATGCACTACAATTAATGCTTAGTGTGTTGAACAAAAGCTCAAAAGAAACCGAAGTGATTCGATATATTGAATGGGAACAGTATTATGAAGGCTTAAGTATTGGAATCGAATCAGATGTTGATTTCCTCAGAATTCTAAAGAACCTGTGGAGTGTCTAAAGAAAAATCTTTTACAATAGAGTAAAATATTCTTTACTGAAGAGTTCTAATAAGACTAAAATAAGTTCATTGCTTTCACCAGTTAACTTTAAAGACCAGATCCACTCATCTTCATTTTACAAAAATCTCAATTAACTGCTTTTATTGGAATTATCTCCCTTTATTTAGATTTTAAACAAATAACCTCTCGAGGGAGTGTTTGTCTACTAATACAACAATAATCTCAGCTAATCAAAGTTGTGCCCTTCAATATATTCTATATGTGAGGCCCTACTTTATGTCTATGGAATATGCAAAGAAGTACTTTCCCAGACTTCTGTCAGACTTACTACAACTCCAGTTGCTATGACTACTATGGCAGCATCAATATATTTAAATGACATCAAATTGACTCAGTTTGAAAGAAAAAACAAAATATTTCTGTAATTATTTGACATCACCATATGTTCAACTACTGTTGCTATCAAATTGTTATTTTGTGAGGTCGCCAATCTTTAATTATATTTTGTATTTATGTCCTGAACAAATCTTGATGGTGACATATCTGGCCATTATTTTGTGTAATTATGATTCTGGCTTCAATCCTGCACAGTGGTCTCTTCTGATCTAGGTTCAAGTTGACTATTTGTTAAGTAGAAACTGTGAGGAAGCCTATTGTATGTGTATCATTGCCATTATCATTGTTTTTATGTCCTTTTCTTACCCTGTACAGGCATAGATTAAGATGATACTTTCTGAGGTAGTTTTTCTATAACCTGATGTTCATGTCACCAATCCTTACCTATACTAATTCTCACGTGAAACTGATAAACTATGAAAATGTTAATGCCACTATTTTTGCTCAAACATTAACGAAGACACACAGAATCAAGATGTGCATATACACACACAGTTTCAGTCTACCAGCCGCTCTCACAAAGCTAAGATCAGTCCAAAAAGAAGAAGTCAACTGTTGTATTATGACCATTCAATGTGATAGCAATATAATTATATGCCTTTCTTTTCCCCACACATCAAGCCTCTTGATGTGAAGTGAGTTTCATTTTACTAGCAAGATAAGACCAAAGTGAAACTGTGCTCATAAACTATACTCTTTTACTTGTTTCAGTCATTTGACTGCAGCCATGCTGGAGCACCACCTTTAGTCGAGCAAATCAACCCCGGGACTTATTCTTTGTAAGCCTAGTACTTATTCTATCGGTCTCTTTTGCCGAACCGCTAAGTGACGTAAACACACCAGCATCGTTTGTCAAGCAATGCTAGGGGGACAAACAGAGACACACACACACATACATATATATATATATACGACAGGCTTCTTTCAGTTTCCGTCTACCAAATCCACTCACAAGGCATTGGTCGGCCCGGGGCTATAGCAGAAGATACTTGCCCAAGATGCCACGCAGTGGGACTGAACCCGGAACCATGTGGTTGGTTAGCAAGTTACTTACCACACAGCCACTCCTGCGCCTATAAATAAATTTTAAATAAATAGATTAATTAAACTGTAAATAAATATTTCCCAACACATCACTTATAGATTTTTAAACTTATGAAGTAGTATTTCATTCAATTCGTTTGAAAATACAGGTTCCCTGTATACAATGTGGAAGAGGATATTTCTATACAAGACATAATTTAAGAATATATATATCACCATCATTGTTTAATGTCAGCTTTCCATGCTAGCATGAGTTGGATGATTTGACTGAGGACTGGCGAACCAGACTACTGCACCAGAGACATCCCTTACAACAGAATTAAATTCATTTCTAGGGCGATTGGCATAGCAGTAATATAATTATCATCTGACATAAAAAAATGGGTAGAATAAGCTGAAGTCAAGGTTCTTACTTTTTTACTGTGTTGGTGCCACAAAAATCCTGCAAAAACAGTGAAGCCTGGTGCAATCTTCTGCTAAGCCAGCAGCCCATCAAACTGCCCAACCCATGCCAGCAAGGAAAACAGATGATACATGATGATGAATTTCTAATCTGTAGTTAATAAAAGATTTTCATAACGTTTTTCTAGTCTTTTCTATATACATACACCTTACTAGCATTAATAATGCATTATCCCAATGCAAACCACCTGAAAGACTAAAGAAATTATCTTGTAATAACCTGTTTCTAATTCAAAATTTTATATATATATAGGTACATATGCATGCATGTATATATATGTGCACTAATGTGTTCTCTGCTGGGGTAAACACAGTCATTTTTTTTCTTCTCTTCCACATCTGCAAAACGGTCACCGTGAATGAGATTGGTCTTCAAGCAACAAGTGACCACACAAGTGACATCACAACTAAACAGTTGTGATGTTTCAGACAGCTTACAAGGATGCTGCCATGAGCAAAACACAAGTTTACAAGTGGCTTTCATGCTTTAGGAATGGTCACTTGTTGCTTGAAGACCAATCTCATTCACGGTGACCGTTTTGCAGATGTGGAAGAGAAGAAAAAAAAATGACAGTGGTGTTAAAAGGCATCACTTTGCAAACGTTCCAGGACTGCTTCAAACAGTGGAAAATGCATCTGGACTTATGCAATGCTTCAAATATATAATACTTTGAAAGCAATAAAAGTGTAAACATGCAAAACTAAGTGAATTAAATAATATTGCAAAATTCTGGTTTCTTTTGTATACACACATATATATGTAAATTTCCTTGTATACACACATATATATGTAAATTTAATATATCTTTACATGTATAAAAAAACATCATCTACTTCATAATTATAAGTCTTGCATGAGCAAATTAAACATGAAAATATTACCCTGAAGAAGAAACTAAATATCACAAATAATATAAAGAATTTTACACCTCAAAAAAGGTAAGGCTACATGCACCTCAAGTCAATGGGTGTTTCCCTGATGGTACAGCTGTTCACACAAAACTGTAGTTGTTTGATGAGATGAATGAAACACCGAAGTGGTTTAATGACAAGCAGACTGGAATGTCCTTGAATATCTAAAAATAGAGAGGATTGTAAGTAATCCAGTGTTGTTCAGGCTTTTTCTTGCACTCTTCTGATGATGTAAATAACGACTTGTAAACCACACTGTTTTTAGAGTCCTTCTGGAGACTTGTCTGACCCTGGCTTTCATTGCTTCTAGAAGCTGTCTTGGAATTCTTGCCAGTTGTTTTAGTGTTTGTAGCAATTCTATTACCATTTGTCAATTTGGATTTTCCAGGAACCAAACAGGCAATCTTGCTGCTACTGCTTTCAGCATCTACATAAAAGATAAGGAGTATATTTATGTATGCAGATAATAAAATGAATGGTTTCTACCTGATAATTTGCTGGTAAAATGTGGTTACTTTCACAGTGTTCATTATGTAAATGAAAGATGCAAGATACAAGGATTTTTATTAATCACCACAATTGTCTCGACAAGTCTAGCATTGACCCCTCATGGGTGGGACACTCAACAACTGATTCAGGAGCATCCAACAGCACAGATGTCTCTCTTCAGGTGATAAATAGATATAGCTCATTAAAATAACAGTTTTGCAATGTATCTTCTCATTTCATGTAAAGAAAAGCAGCAAATTAAAGGAAATATCTTCATTTATATAGAGGATCGATAATAAAATAACAAATCCAAAAAAGAAACAAACACGCAATACATCGAGAAAAGTATTCAAAGTAACTGTTAATGGCTATGAATGTATAAACACTCTTGCACAAGCTGCATGGCACATGTACACTCACTCATACAAGCATCCATGAAGATGCAAGCATATGCACATGGTTTGGTGCACACATTCACACAGTGAATTAAATAGCTGCTTGGTGCCTACATACATATAAGTGTACTTTTACAGAATGCAGTGGGAATGAATTTGAGAAAATTTACTTAAAAGATATAGAAGAATTAAGTTTAGTTTTGAACTCCCCATCCTGGAATGCACCTCATATATCCATCTATCTATTTATCTGCCATTATCCTCCTTCCTTGCTGACATGGGTTGGATGGTTGGACAGATGGCAAGTCAGAAGACTGCTAAGCTCCATTGTCTGCTTGAGTATGGCTTCCATATGGTTGGATACCCTTTCATAGAGGGTAATGGATGTGTAGTGAGAATATATGTTCAGAATTGGCTGCATGTATATTATTACAAGAATTCTTACAGAGAAGAAGAATAAATTTAAGAACTACATATTTACTACATAAAAATATATTTTATTCATTGGCTGTTGATGAAACATAATCAAAATGTAGAATCTAGTTGAATGAAGTAATCTATGCAAGCCTAGAGAAATAGATGGACATAGCAATGACATAAACGGCTCTGAGTCTAATTGACTAAGAAGCGAAGAGCAGGGTAAGCAAGCTGTTTTTATTAATGGAACGCTAGACATTCTAGAAACTTCTAAGAGAAACGCAAAGCTACTTGAATAATTAAGAATTACATCTCATGACCCAGATGCTTTGAGAAACTTAGTAAAGGGAGATTAGTAGTAGTGAAGGAGGTGGCTTTGAGCCAAAGGACAGGAATAAAGTCTTGAAGTAGAGGAGATACATGCCTGTGCAAGTTGGAGAGAGAGAGAGATTGTGAAGATGGGGGAGTTTACACTAAACAGACATTATAGATTGTGTTCTCTTCTCAACATGTTTTACCCAGCCATCAAGTCTATTTTCATAATATATTACAACTTTTGAAACCCTTCCCCATCCAGCTTTTGTCTTTACCTAGCCAAATCCATCTCACATTCTAAAAGTAAGGGACTAAAAAGAACATGTCTATTGTCATTTCTCTCCTGACAAATTTAAAAAAGTAAAATAAAATCAATAGATATAGGCTGACTTACATTGGTCAACAGGGATGTCAGACTTCTTCTTTTCTGCTTTCTTAGCTTTCTGAAATAACAGAAATTCATTTTCAGATGTTGTTTTCACAGCACTGCACTCTAGCTTATATATATATATATAATGTGTGTGTGTAATAATTTCATATTTAGGTATACACCTTGTAGTATGTCGCTTAAAGCCCAATCACAGTATTCTGCTACCTGATGTCATCATTTTTATAATAAAAATTGTTTAAAATACTTTTGTAACAAATATGCTGCTATTGATACTTTGTTATTTTTAGGAGCAGACAATGTTTCTAAGTTCGAACAAAATCTGTATTTAAAAACTATTTACAATTGTATCATTTTTTTCAATTATAATTAATTTTGCCTGGAAAAGACAAATATTGTGTGTGTTAAGATGATCGTTTCGGCTCTTTTAATTTAGACTGAAGCTAAATAACAACGTTACAAAAAGAAAAGAAAAGAAAAATCAAGAAGACCTTCTCCAGTTTAGCTGCTAATCTTCTCCTTTTCATTCGGTCTCTCATCACTTCTAAGTCTTCCTCACTTGCATTGAGTATCACAACATCTTCCTTGTCCACCTTTTCACCACACTGTTATAATAATACCAAAACGGCTTAAAAAGATTGGTACAAATGTAAGAATAGAACACCTACAAAAATCAGCATGACTTAGAACTGCAAGAATTCTCTGCATGACCAGTAAATAGGAGCCACCTTAGTCTGCTGGCTGTGGGCAGCTGACACTTTCCATCATATCCAGCAAAATAAGCTGAGAGTTTTCATTAAATAATAAATTATTATCATACAGAAGAATTAGAAACAAATTCAATATGAATGGAGGATGTCACCCAAGAGCAGGAGTACCTAGAAAGGAAGGTGGAATAGGGTTAATATCAGTAGAATACTGTGTGGAGTTAGCTAGAGCAGATATAACCTCCTAGGTTGGTAATAGTGGAGAAAGTACATTAAGAGTTGCTAGAGGCACAGTGGGAGGAGAAGGCTGAAAAGCAAGACAAATAAAGTTTGTTAGCAGCACAAGATCAAGCATTGAGAACTAATTGGATAAAAGCCAAGATAAACAAAACCCAGGAAAATTCCCAATGTAGGCTATGTAAATCAAAAAAGAAGACATGACAACCTAGGGAGAATAATCTACTGGGAGTAATGTAGAAAGCTAGCATCTGTCCATTCTAATAAATGGTATGAACATGAACCTAGTAAAGTACTAGAAAGTAAGGAATAAAAGATGTTGTGGGACTTTAACATTCAAACAGAGAGAGTAATAGAAGCTAGAAGGCCTGATTTAGTAGTAGTAGACAAATAGAATAGAAAGTGCCAGATAACTGACCTTACTGTCCCAAATGAAGAGAAAGTTAATGAGAAAATAGCAAAGTACCAGGACCTAGCCATTGAGTTACAGAGACTATGGAAAGTGCAGGTAAAATGTAGCCCTGTAGTTATATAGGTACATTAGGAACTATCCCTAAAGATCTGAACAGATGGATAAAGGAAATAGACATAAAAGCCAGTTTAGTACAGCTCCAGGAAATGGTGTTATTAGGGACAGCTAGGATATTTAGGAGGGTTCTTGGCATCTAAGGTTACTTGTAGCCCGCTGTTGGGAATTTTTATACAAGGGCTTGGGTGATTTTAAGAAGTCAAAACCATTATTAACTCCAAATTCTGGCAAAGTCAGCTTTATCTTTCATCATTTTGAACTCAGAATGTAAAGAAACACAACAAATACTGTAGAGCAATTTTTTTTTACCTTTATCACTACTCTGATTCTCCAAATCCATCAGCTTTGTAATAATTATAAATAACAGTAGCCATCCTCATCATCTTAACTTTCACTTTTCCATTGGAATTTGGTGAGCAATATCTTCTAAAACTGGATGTTCTTCCTCTTGCCAACCCTAATTAGTTTCCAAGCAAGGGAATATTTCTCCGTGGCCTGATGTTTTCATGGAAGATTGGAAACAAATGACATTGCTTGTGTGACAGTGACACTCATGTCAAAACAAGGAGATACAAAGACAGACGTACAACAACCTTCTTTCAGTCTTCATTTACTGACAAGGATTATTTGTCTGGCCCAAGACTATATAAAAATATATACTTACTTCCCATCTGGGTGGGAAGTAAGCTTCTTAGCCCCACACAGCCATATCTAGTAATATCAGTAATTCATGACAAGCACAAAACCTTAAAGTTTTAAAAACATCTATAGCTAATTCTGTACATACTTTATGAAATGAGGAAAAACGAAAGGCAAAGCCTTTAAACTCAAAACATACACAAATCCCACAAGGAATTTAAATGTGGCCAACACTTCCTAAATCTTTTATTTCACTACCTTCTTTTAATAATCATTTCTTAGGCACCAGACTAGCAATTTTGAAAGGAGAGAAACATCATCAACCCCAGTATTTGAGTGGTACTTTATCAGCCCCAGAAAGTTGAAAGGCATTGATGACTTCAGTAGAATTTAAAATCACAAAGTAAACAGACACAACACAGCAAAGCATTATTTTCAAGACTTTTTCGCAGGGCCTCCAAGACTGGTCTTAAATTATCCTCAGATCTGGAAAATGCTTGCTAAAGAAAGGAACCCAAGGGTCAAATACTAGTAATGGATTGAACTGAGTAATGAATTAAGATTGATGTTCAGTCAATTCTGCTGCTGTAATAACAAAAAGCAAGTGTAACAAATTTCACCAAACACATAGGAGGTGCAGACGTTGAAGGATAGTAGCAGATTAGAAAGAAGACCTGACAGAAGGATGTCTGAGGGAGGATCACTTCATTGGGGGTGGCCATGTCACAGAGATAAGGATGGCCATCACTTTCTCATGGAAGGGTGGCAGTGATGAAGCAAATGCAAATCTGACGTGGGCTTTGGCTGTCAAATGTTTTGTTCCTGTAGGAAAATTTGTGGATTTTCCCAAAGGACAAAACAATAGGCTCTCGATGCTCTGACTTACTCTATCAGGACAACATGCAACCATCATTAGTACCCACAGGGATTAAAATGTCACATACTGACCTTCCTATACAGAATGTAAAGGCCCCTGGATCTGATTGTCATTCTAGCTGGTGTTCTGGGGATATTGTGCAGAGAACAACAGAACTGAGTATGTTACTTGTAAATAAGTACAGGTTGGTGTCAGGAAAGCTATGGAATACTGTTTTGAAAAGTCTCATTCAACCCATGCCAGGATAGAAAAAGGAGGCATGATAATGATGATTTTGACATGTCAAGAGAGAGATATTAAGGCATGTCTTATCATATGACAAAGAGAGAAAAATATTGAGACATGTCTTACCTTATGACAAGTATCTGACTTCACTTCTTTCAGAGCCCGCTCTGAAACCACACAACCACATGTCCATGGAAAACAGAATCTGCAAATAATAATAATTTCTTTACTACTTATAATGATTTCAATAATAATGGTTAGATGGGAGAGAGATAGCTGTATTAATTCAAAGAGACAGATACATGAATGGTGCAGGGGAGAGTGTGGAGGGGGTTGTGTGAGATATTTGAGAATATTGGGAGAGATAGGGGATGAAAGAGGTGTTAAGGATGGTTGGAGTATAGCAGAGAGATGAGAATGTGGCTGGAGGAAGATAAAGAGGAATGGAGAATGGATATATCTTTATAGGCACACACATTTCTGGGAGAAACCAGTTCACAAGAACATGTTCAGGTCACTTAGTTTAAAGAACACAAAGTGAGAAGTTTGAGTGTCGAGGTTTTATCCATAGCCATCATTCACAGTTTGGGATAAAAATGAATGTATTTGTGAGTATGTGTGTCATGATTGACCACTAGATCCAAAAGATTTTTTTATTCTCTCTGTTTCCTCGTGTTCCTTTCTGTTGCAGAGCAGAGGCTTGAAATCTAAAAGACTTTCTTACTTACCTCAGCATTAAACGAAATTGTTGTTTATACACTTGTCTTGGTCTTTTGTTTTTCTGTAAATTTCAACTCTAACTCCTAACGAAGAATAACGGACTGCTCATCATGAACGGATAAAAGATAAGAATCCTTCTTTCAACCTCACTTTCTTCTACCTACTATCTTAGCACATGTCATCATTATTCTTTCAGTATTCTCTCATTACTCTGTCTAGTTCAGTAACATGCCATACATGTAAATATGTTTTTCGTTTAGTCTTGTCTTCCTGTTGCTCCCGAAGATAACTTTATATTCATTGATTCACTTAGCTACCAAAGTCTTAACACTCAGCCACTTATATTTCTCCTAAAATTTGACTTTCTCAGATTTTTCAAACCTACTTTCTTAGTCTCACGATTAACAGAACCTCTTCCTAGTTCGTGGTGACCTCGCCCTCCCACCCCCTCCACACATGCCGGAAGTTTTTATTTTTTGCCATCCTTGAGTTGCTTACCATGAAGATTGCAAAAGCTCTTTCGCCATCCCTACCCCTAGTCTCGGCCTATCTCCTATGTAAGGTAATGTTCATACAGTGCAATATAATGAAAGGGTAGTGTTATGCAGGTTCAACTGAAGGCTACTGTATTGCTTGATCATGACTTCTGCCAAATGCGAGTTTTCTTTTCAGGTGCATGAAGCTACTGTCCACCGTCCCAGGGTCTCTAGGGCACATACCTCTCACACCCTCAGGGTTGGCACCCTCAACGTTGCCATACTGAAAGGTAGGTCTGGCGAGATAGTCGAGATGCTTGAACGGAGATGTGTTGATATATGTTGCATCCAAGAAGTAAGATGGAGAGAAGGTTCTGCTAGGTTCCTCACAGGCAAAGAACACAGGTACAAGATTTTCTGGGCAGGGAACACTGACGGGATTGGTGGCGTGGGGATACTTATCGCTGAAAAATGGGTAGATAAAGTAATTGAGGTAATCAGAGTATGTGACAGAATACTTAAGATTAGATTAGTGCTTCATCATGGATTAGCAACCATTATATCGGCCTATGCTCCTCAGCCGGGGCTACCCGATGGACAGAAAGACCGATTCTATGACACTCTACTGCAGACTACCTCGTTGACGAACGACAGAGACCTTCTCTTTGTGGCTGGTGACTTCAATGGTCATGTTGGACGACATGCTGGGGACTTCTATGGTGTACATGGAGGCTATGGCTATGGTTCCCGCAACGAGGAGGGAACCAGCCTGCTGGAGTTCTGCGATGCAAATGATCTTATGGTATGCAACACTAACTTCAGGAAACCTACCAGCCACCTACTCACCTACCGATCGGGCCAACATACCAGCCAAATTGACTACATCCTTGCCAGGAAAAGGGAAAGATGGCTGCTTATAAATGCCAAAATCTTCCCAGGCGAAGAATGTACCCCGCAACATAGACTGGTAGTTAGTGACTTTAGGATCAGGACTAAGAGGACAACCAGAAGACGACCAACATGGAGAAGAAGGATCTGGAAGCTTAAAGATCCTGCGAATGGACAGAGATTTAGGGACATATTACTTGAAGCCTTTGACGAAGTAGAAGTGGATAGAGCATCACATGGGGTAGAAGACAACTGGACGTTTCTAAGGGACAACCTGCTGAAAGCCACTGACCAGATCTGTGGCTGGTGCAAAGTCCCCTCTCGACCCAAAATAACGTGGTGGTGGAACAATGTTGTAGACAGGGCTATTAGAGAAAAGAGACAGGCTTGGAAGGACTGGAAGAATGGTGGTAGCAGGGAATTGTATCAGACTACCAAAAGAGAAGCTAGGAGACAGGTTTATTTAGCCAGAGGGGAAGCAGATAAGAAAAAATTTGCCAATGTTCTGTGCCATGAGGACCAAAGACTTGAGGTGTTTCGTGTTGCAAGACAGTGTATGAGAGAGAATTGTGATGTGGTAGGAGAGAAATGTGTTCGCATGGATGATGGTTCACTTGCGCTAAATGAGGATGCAAAGAGAGAGGTTTGGAGACGCCACTATGAAAGGTTGCTGAATAAAGAAAATGAATGGGATAAAGAGAGTCTGCCGAATGTCGACCCAACAGAGGGACCAGCTATCCGAGTTGACAGTTCCTTGGTAGTTAAGGCAATTAGAAGCATGAAGACAGGGAAAGCCCCAGGCCCATCAGGAATCACTGCAGAGATGCTCAAAATATCTGGTAGTGTCGGCTATAGCCTAGTCACCCGTATAGTTAATCAGGTGATACATGAAGGAGTCATACCCAATGACTGGTGTAGCAGCATAATAGTCAACTGCTACAAAGGTAAAGGTGACGCCCTAGATACAAATAATTACAGAGGTATCAAGCTGTTGGATCAGGTAATGAAGGTTACGGAGGGTCATAGCCCAACTAATTAGAGAGTTAGTTTAGATGAGAAGCAGTTTGGGTTTGTGCCAGGGAAAAGTACCACTGATGCTATATTTCTGGTGAGACAGCTGCAGGAGAAATACCTAGCCAAAGATAAGCCCCCGTACCTGGCTTTTGTTGACATGGAGAAAGCCTTCGACAGGGTCCCCCGATCCCTTATCTGGTGGTCAATGAGGAAACTAGGGATAGATAAATGGTTAGTGAGAGCTGTGTGAGCCATGTACAGGGATGCCGCTAGTAAGGTGAGGGTTGGCAATGAGTACAGTGAAGAATTCCGGGTAGAGGTAGGGGTCCACCAAGGCTCAGTCCTCAGCCCCCTTCTATTTATCATAGTCCTCCAGGCAATAACGGAGGAATTCAAGACAGGATGCCCCTGGGAGCTCCTCTATGCTGATGATCTTGCTCTAATTGCTGAGTCACTATCAGAACTAGAGGAGAAGTTTCAAGTGTGGAAACAAGGATTAGAATCGAAGGGCCTTAGAGTCAATCTAGCTAAAACCAAAGTCCTAATAAGTAGGAAGGTAGATAAATCACAAATGCCTTCAGGTAGATGGCCCTGCTCGATCTGTAGAAAAGGTGTAGGTAGAAACTCTATAAGATGTACCAAGTGTAAGCTATGGACACATAAGAGGTGCAGCAATGTCAAAGGAAGGCTAACTAGGAAGATAGTTTTTGTATGTGGCAGATGCTCAGGAGCAATAAACACTGAAAATGCTCTGAGACCAACTTCTGCCACATTTCAGGGAGAAAAACTAGAAATAGTTGATAGCTTCCGTTACCTAGGTGACCAAGTCAGTAGCGGGGGCGGGTGTGCTGAAAGTGTAACTGCTAGAGCAAGAATAGCTTGGGCAAAGTTCAGAGAGCTCTTACCTCTGCTGGTGACAAAAGGCCTTTCACTCAGAGTAAAAGGCAGACTGTATGACGCGTGTGTACGAACAGCCATGCTACATGGGCCGTGACTGCTGAGGATATGCATAAGCTTGCAAGAAATGTAGCCAGTATGCTCCGATGGATGTGTAATGTCAGTGTTCATACTCGACAGAGTGTAAGTACCTTGAGAGAAAAGCTGGACCTAAGAAGCATCAGTTGTGGTGTGCAAGAGAGGCGTTTGCGCTGGTATGGTCATGTTGCGAGAATGGATGAAGATAGTTGTGTGAATAAGTGCCATACCCTAGCGGTTGAGGGAACCTGTGAAAGAGGCAGACCCAGGAAAACCTGGGACGAGGTGGTGAAGCACGACCTTCGAACTTTAGGTCTCACTAAGGAAATGACTAGAGACCGAGACCTTTGGAAGTGTGCTGTGCATGAGAAGACCCGGCAGGACAAGTGAGACCATAACCCGGGTTGTGCCAGTCGACTTATACATACCTTTCCTTCTGGGGACACAAAACTTTACTTGTGAAGACCTGTTGAGGCAAGTGAGAATCGAAATCGATCAACATCAATGGAAATTGCAGCTGTGATACCAGTGCTGGTGGCACATAAGAGAACCATCCGAACGTGGCTGTTGCCAGCGCCGCCCCGACTGGCCTCGTGCCGATGGCACGTAAAAAGCACCATCCAATAGTGGCCGTTTGCCAGCCTCGTCTGGCACCTGTGCCGGTGGCACGCAAAAAGCACCCACTACACTCATGGAGTGGTTGGCGTTAGGAAGGGCATCCAGCCGTAGAAACATTGCCAGATCAGACTGGGCCTGGTGCAGCCTTCTGGCTTCCCAGACCCCAGTTGAACCGTCCAACCCATGCTAGCATGGAAAGCGGACGCTAAATGATGATGAAGATAATATATATATATATATATATATAACACACACATATATATAGATACATATACACACACATATATATATATATACACACATATATATATATATACACACACATATATATATACATGCAGATACACACAAATACATACATACATATACACACACACACACACATATATATATATATACACATTTTTCTATACAAAGGGGATTTTTTTAACCCAATATTCTAAATGCCTATATTTATAGCTTTATCTAAAGCAGCAAGCTGGCAGAATCATGAGCATGCTTGGTAAAATGCTTAGTGGCATTTATGTTCAAAATCCACTGAGGTTTTACTTTGCCTTTCATCCTTACGGGATCAATAAAATAAGTTCCAGTCAAGTACTGGTATCAATGAATCGCCTTAACCACTACCACAAAATTGCTGGCCTTGAGCCAAAATTTGAAACCAGTATTTATAGCTTTATCTACTTCAAGTTCCACTGTAAAAACAATCATCATCAGTTAACATCCACTTTTCAAACTGGCATGTTCAAACTGACAGTTGACAGGACCTGACAAGCCAGAATATGTTGTGCTCCAAAGTCAGTACTGGCATGGTTTCTATGGCTGGATGCCCTTCCTAACACCAGCCACATTACAGAATGTACTGGGTGCTATTTTTTTGTGTGCCACAAACACTAATGAGGTTGCAGGTAACTTGAAAGACAGAAGAACAGGGAAAGGGAGAAAAAAAAAAAGCTTGCACTACTAAAAGGAGAGTATTTGAGAAGGAAAGGTAGCTGTGTGCTGATGTTGAAAGGCTAATGTAAGATAGAGGGACAAGAATACATAACCAACTCTTATTATATAGAGAGGTGGGTGAGAGTAGCTGAGAAAAGAGATAAAGGAAGGTGGTGATGGAGTGTCAGAATAAATTCTCAAAGTACAAGAAAGTGAACTTAAAAGATAATATGAACAGTGGGTCATGGGGAGGGGGGATATGTCGTCAAAGTGTAAGAAGGGAGTAACACTTTTTAGATTTAACCCATTAGAAATAATAAAGGGAGCTAGACTAAGCTCAGAACAAAAAGAAATTTATCCTAAAGTGCAGCATAAAGACAGTTTAGAAGGGAGTTTCAAACTGATCCACCACTGTGACTTGTTAACACTGGAATCAGAGATAAGTTTGAAACAGATGGAACTGTTCAGAATATCCACAAAAAACATTCTGGAAGACTTCAGGCATCAATGAGTGCCACAAAGCAAGTAAGGGTTCAAGAAATGTATATCCAGATGTAAGGAAATCTGTGAGTCAAGTAATTATGAAATGGAAATTTCAAAATCACATGTCCATTTCGATTTGAAGACCTGACATTGGAAAAGTTACATTTGAAGCTCCATTCATCTGAATGAAGATGATCGAAGCTGAAGAGAGGGGTTTTGCACCTGGTATTTGGCAAGATGTGTAAAAGATTGTTTGGAGTGATGAGGCTATGTTTAAATTAAATGAATCAACTAACTGCCACAATTGCACCTCTCCAGGGGGGACCGGAGTATTGGCATATTATGCAACAACATCCTATTAATTTAGCAGGAATTACAGTATGGTGTAGCTTATCATCAAAGGGATTGAACCATTCTTTTTTGGATGGCCCCACTTAGATGAACTTGCTGTGATCATCTGTCATTCCAAGCACTCAAGAAGACTTTGAAGATGTGGAGTTTCAGCAAGATGGGGACAACACACTATCATACAAATGAGATTTTGCCAAACAGGTGGACTGGATGAAGTGGTTCAGTAGAATGCCAACTACATTCACCAAACCTCGTTATAGGGATACTTAAAAGATAAAGTTTACAGTATAAAATCTCTATCAGTTGACAAACTGAGGGCAATTATTGAATGAGAATGCATAGAAATACCAAACGAAATGTTTCTTGACGTTTGCAGTTCCATTGCTAAACATTATCAGCAATGCCTGAACCAGAATGGTCATCAGTTTGAAAAAGGCATTCACAGAAAAATGAAATCTTCTGTAAATACTATTAAATGTTGAAAATGAAATATATTTTAATGAAACAGTGACTTTAAAATCTTTCGGTGTGTGTAAAGATTTTGTGCAAACAACTGTATATACGAGCCTTTTGTACTTACTTGAACATCCCATTCATTTCTATGCCCACCACAGGACATATATACTGTGAAGCAAGCGTATCGATGTAACCATCTCCCTTTTCTGCCTTTGGCCTGGAATCTCCAGGGTTCTCAGTCAGCTTCACTTCTTTAATATCCTGATCAAGAAAGCAAAGAAAACCCCTGTGTATTCGTTTCTATCAAGTGAGATTATCTTCTTCCTATTAATAATAATAATAATAACTTTCTATTTTATAATTTTTTAAAATAATAATTATAATGGTTGTGGCTTTAAGCACAAGCCAGCAGTTTTGAGGCAGGAGTAAGTCAACATCATCTGCTCTGTTACTTGACTGGTAATTTTATCAACTCCAGAAGGATGGAGACAATAAGAAAAATGAATATTTCTTTATATCTGCTATCAGGACAATGAGGGGGGAAGAAATACAAGGCCAATAATAATAATGATACTGCTACTACTAATCATAATAAGGAAGCCTGTACAGCTTCACACCACCTGTTAGAGGTAGGACTGCATTAAATGCCATTCCTGGTTGTTATTTCCAGGCCAATCCTTATACAGGAGATTTGACGCATTCCAAACACAATCCTCCATCCATGGATATTATGTATCGAAAATTATATTACCAAATGTGACCTTCCCTTTTGAAGACAGGAATTTGAGTGATAATTGGATGCTAATTCTAACAAGATGAGCCACCACATAGAGGTTACCTCATTGGTTCAATTTTTAACTGATTTTTGATTACTGAAAGGCAGGGAATCTTTAACCTTCAACACCCTTAAGTGTAGTTTTGTAAAAAATACATTTTGATTACAATACATATTTCACTATATTTATATATACATACAGGGTGTGATGGATAAATTGTCACCATTTTATATTTTTAATTTCGCGCATGCACATTGTGCTTGTTTTTGATTTTGTCGACTAAACAGTAAAGTAGGGTTAGTTGGGTACTATGTGTGAGAAAGACAGTACCAGGACACAATTCATTCTGCCAGAAATTTGGTAACAACATACTGTACTGCTTGGCATTTGTGCTGGAAGCTCCAATATGAACATTTCAGAGTGTTTGGGTGTCAATCAGAGGACATTTTATTGAGAGTGATAAAAATCAAACATCCAGTCAACATTATGGTGTTTGGATTGTGATCACTAGCCTCCATTCATCTTCCTACACAGCCTCAGACTCAGCACAGAGGCCTACATCAAGTGCCTGGAGGAGGTAGTGCTGCCCTGGGCCAAGAGGGTGGCTGCTGGAAGACCCTATGCTCTTCATTAATTCAGAGCATGTATCTTCTATATGCTCCCAAGAAAATTTCTTACAACTAGAGTGAACAAAAACCATTCACTTGTCACGGCATTGTTCACTGAATTGGAGATGTGAGCTGTTCATGAGTTCCAATTTGTGGCCCACTGAAAGCACCTGCCTTCAGCTTCTCCATACTCAATGCTGGAAATTTTCTGCTTATGTAATCATAGCAGTCCCCTTCTTTGTTTAAAGCTGTCACAAACTGTTTCATTAAACTTAGTGTGAAGTGCAGTGGTTGTAAAATGATCCTATCTCCATCAACCAAAGCTTCTGAAATGACATTCTTTTCTCCAATGGCCAAGTTTTTCTAAAAGACCATTATTTTGTTACCCAGTACTCATCCTTAGGTCTACTATCCCACATCAAAGGGTATTTCCTCCACAATCACTGGAATCATTTTCCCGACAACCTTGGTGACCTAAGCATGGATACTTGGTGTATAAACTCTGCTGACTCAAGAAAAAAATTCATCATCCACACAGATTAACCACTGGTGTTCGTGTTATGGTATTTTCTATAAGACAAGAGCAATTGTTTCCTGTTGCTCAGTCATCTTAGTTGAGTGACAAACTAAGATTGATCTAAATGTTGTGGTTGTGTAAAAGCACACATTTTAAGCTCTGTTTAGAACTCTTTAAGAATAACCACCATTCACTAGGTACATATTTTGATATACCCACTTTCATTAGCAAGCCTTGAACATCATTGCAAAATGCAAAACCATTTTCCTCCAAGAAGGGCAGGAAACCTATTTCTCTATTGTGATAATACATGATTTTAGTTTAAGTACATTATCTTAAAAACTAGAGCTGCTAGAAATGAAAACCATACACTTATTCACTGGTGTGGATATCTCTGGAATTGGGTCTAAAATGTGAGGTACCCCCAAAAATTGGTGCCTCAATGTTTTATATATATGCACATGTGTGTATGTATGTATGTGTATATATATGTGTGTGTGTGTATATATACACACACACACATTCTTTCTGTAATAGTTATTGTCACATCTTCACAAACATAATTACATTTTTCTATATATTTAATACAAATTTTCTTTATTATTAAATTACATTTAATTTGATATAGTTATCTTCAAAAATAAAAAGGGTCTTCTGCTAGTGTAAGAGCTGGTCCCACCTATGCAATGGGTTGACTTGGTATTGAAACTGAGACAGTTATGTAGGAAGATGCAATTTACCTTCAACCCTCGGAGATGACTGAAACTCGGAGCACATTCAAAACTGTTTCGATCAAGGAGAAACTCCAAAACAGTTTCTTTGTTGTATAGTCTGAAATAATAGATTGGAAATGAGAAACCAATCTTCATTATATTTAATTTAATACAAAAATATTCTTCAGGGAATAACACAACACAACAACTGTTCATGTACATGTTAATAAATATAAAACATCTGGATAAATATAATATGGAAAGAGCAGATACGGCAGAAATAGAGAAGAAAAAGAAACAAAAATTAAAGAAAATGCAGCCCTGGAAAACAGACATTAAATGATGATGTGTGTGAATGCATACACTCACCTACCAAATTCACAGCTCATAATAGGAGATCTTAAGGGTTCCTGTGAGATAGCACAGTGTTTCCATTTGGCAGCCAAGTCAGCCATTTTGTCTTTCTGAAATAGGGAAACAATTTATGAAGTGTAGATAATGTTAGTGAGATGTGGAAGCACTGAATATGATAGATTTGTATGGGTTGATGAATAAGGAGAGTGTGGCTGGGCATTAAAGGTTTGTAGGGAAGATGAGTACGATGGCCATATGCAGAAACCCCTGATCTAAGGCCTACTAGATTAGTGCTGCCCAGGGACTATACAATAAAAGCAAAGGAGCCAAAGAATAGAACAGTTCAGCAACACTATATCTGAAAATAGAGATGGCCACAGCTGCAACATCATTAGTTATGTCTGCTGGACCAGGACTGATCAAGGGACGAAATAATAGCTGGACAGTGCAGAAGCACAAAGATCAAAGTGAAGGATGAGATTTGATTAGCTCTCAGGAGTGACCCCCTTATGCAACAGTGATACCAACTCATTAAAATAAAAATTAAGTTTGCAATGACATAGTCACTATGAAATACAGCAGCTAAAAAAAACTGAGTTTCAACAAAGACAGTTAAACTGATACATTCTGGATTCCCATTTTACTTAGGGAATGTCAATAATCCACAGATGCAATGATCAAAATTTGAGTGAATTTCAAAGATGGCTGTATTTTTGTAAACTCAATTTTATTTGCTTCCCATACTGGTATGGGTTGGACTAAATAACATTTCAGTATAAAGAATTCCTCAATTCAATCCTGGATGCTCCTTGAACTGAACCATGGAACCTCCAACCTCAAGTTAAACACTCTTTCACTCAGTTATACCCTTTAATATATTTAAAAATATAAAATATAATTTCTCATATAACATCTCTGGTGGCTAGTTTAGTTCTGGATGTAACAAGTAAATGACCAAAAAGTTTTCAAATGGACCAATGAGCAAGTCAACAGGACTAATATACAAGGAGTTACAGCTATTTTTGAAGACCTTGTAAGACCAAAATTAACCAGATTTCAAAATTCTAAGAACTAAGGTGACTGGAAACTTGAAATTTTACATCACTTGTTCTAGAAGGATAATCATATCTGCCAAGTTTATTTCTTTGCATAATTAAATTTCATGGTCATTCCCATGATGTTAAAAGGTAGAATTGATATTTTCAACTTCAGTAATACTTTTTCATTATCTTCTCCACTAAAAGTATTTGGAGAAAAAAAAAAAGAAAGAAAAAAAATTTGAAAAATTGTCGAAGAAGACAGAACTTGGCAGAGCTTTCTGGCCCATTTGTTTTTGTCAAACCATCCAACCCATGCCAGCATGGAAATGGGGACATTAAATGAGGATGACAATGTCACTGAGGGTGTCTCCATTTGTCAAAACACAAGGAGAGTTTTCTTTACAAAGGAAAAAGCCTTTATGCCATTAATGGTAATAACATAATAACATTTTTAGCAGATATAGCCATTTTGTGTATTTAGTGCAAGCAATGGACACATACTAACAGAGAAGTATTTGCATGTGGAAGAGGATGTACTGAAAGTATAATTGCTAGAATAAGAATGGTATGGAGAAAGTTCAGAGAGCCTTTACCGCTGTTGGTAATGAAAAGTGTCTCTCTTTCTCCAAGTGAAAGGAAGATTGTATGATGCATGTGTATGAACAGCAATGTTACATGGTAGTGAAATGTGGGCTCTGAATGTAGAGGAGATGCAAAAACTAGAGAGGAATGAAGCTGGTATGCTCTGCTGGATGTACAATGCTAGTGTGCTAGAGTAATGAGAGAGAAGTCAGGCATAAGAGGAATTAGATGCAGCATGCAAGAGAGAAGGTTGCACTGGTTTGGTCATGTGAATGTTATGGATGAAGAAGACAATTGCATAAAGAAGTGCAGATCACTTAAAGTGGATGGAACCTACGGAAGAGAGAGACCCAGGAAGATATGGGATGAAATATTGAAGACTGCTGAGCTTTATGAAGGAGATGACAAAGGACCAAAAATCTGGTGCCTTGCTGTACTCAGAAAGACCTGTCCACCACAGGAGAATTGATATCCTAAAACCACTTTGGTAATACTTGTCCATGAGTAGCTCTGCCCCAACTCCACTTTCATCCTCTCTGCCCCATTAAAAAATTCCTCCACCCTCACACCCATCAATTCCCTACCACCAGAAAGTAGAATAGTCACATGCATCCCCGCTAGCTCTCTCTCATCCTAAACCACTTCCATTTCCCATATTCTTTCCTACCTACTGTCTCCAACAATCACCCGCCCCCTCCCCCTCCATCATCAGCTCCTCACTTACCAGCAACTATTCTCGATGCTCTCACATGTCTATGGCAACTCTCACTCCTGAGCTTCACTTCCATTTATCTCCATCATTTACTAGTTACCTCAGTCCTGCCTACTCATCCAGTGCAAGATTCTATAATACCTCACTTACTCTCATCATCTCCAATGTCCTTCAAGAGCATGTCTCAACAAATTCTTGCCATCATCTCTCTCACTATCACTCTCCTTATCTTACTCACCTTTCTTTTCAACTGTAGTATTCATGTATCTACTCTACAGCAAGACACTTGTCCCTCTATACCTTTACTCTCCCACATAACACCAAGCCACACTCCCTCCATACTACTCTCCACTTCCAGTTAAGGGGCTTTTGTCTTGCAAGGTACTTGGTAATTCTGTCAGTGCTAATGCCACATAAAATGCACTCACAAACTTTGTAAAGTGCTTGATATTAGGAAGGGCATCCTGCTGTGAAAACCATGCCAAAGCAGGCAATGGAACCTGATGCGGCTACCAATCTTTCCAGCTCCTGTCAAACCATCCAGCCCAAGCCAGCATGGAAAACAGATATTAAATGATGATGATATCCGCTTTCTGCATTCAAATGGTTAAAGAAAATGTGAGGTGCTCAATGAAACAAGTGCATCTATTTTGCATGGAAAGGCCTTCAAGATAGGTGGAAAAGAAGACGGTAAGAATGTATCCTAAAAATAAAGACTTGGCCTGAATGCTTGCAAAAGAATGGACTTTGCTAACTTTACAGAGAGCAACCTGAACAGCAGGGACTGACCATAGATAAAGGAATGAGAGATTTGCACTTTGAAACAGTAAATTGGATGAGTGGAACCTAGGCTGGATTGGAGTTCATAGATATTAGAGAAGTGAAGGAAAACTGGTGCAGCAGGGAAGAGTACGGAGTCTCCATGCTCTATGAAGTAACAATAACGATAATTCCTATGTCAAAAAGATTAACTAAAGAAATTGGAGATCTGAGACTCATACGGAAGCATTCTAGACAGAAGATCTTTACCTGTTCAGGTTTTTTCTTTGTTCTGACCAACTCATCCCTTGTGGGTATTGTTCCACCATCACATCCCATCTTGTTGTGAATATAAATCTATACAGAGGAAAAGATATAGACAAATAGATAGATAGGGAATACTGGCAGATATATAAACACATTAATAGAGACAGACAGCAAGATAGGTAGACAAAGATAAGTATATAGTCAGATACACAAATATGATAGACAGAGAAAGACTGACAGAAACAAACACAATGAGAAAGAGAGAGTCAGACAGAGAAAGATGAGTAGATAAACAGACTGGCAAACAGAGAAGTAGGAAAGTCAAAAGCAGATAAACATACAGTTAAGTAGAGAAAGACAAATAGATCCATATTTTATATAACAGTTGTAAATCACAAAGTAACTAATAAAACAATACTAATACAAAACTAATACAATACAAACATGAACATAAAAAATTTTTTTTCAATAAACAATATTTATTTAAATATTTAGAGCCAATTTCTTTTTTTTTTTTTGTTTAAATATAATATACAGGAGAGGGATGAATTGGTAACTGGAATAAATGGAGTAATTTCTGATTTCTCATTATTTTTTCTCTACCTGTTTGCATCATCTTTTGGAGTAAAAATTGGTCTGCACAATTGTTCTTGTTGAAGTTGAGAGAATCTGATACAGTCATGTGACAGATACATTTTTTTCAAGAAATTTTTCCTTAACTTTTTGATTCAATTGAGAGGTTGCTAATAAAAGATCTGGATAACATTTGGGGTTTAACAACGATATTCTTTTTTTCTGTTGGATTCCAAGTCAATTTTTTCCCACACTACTGTCTAATACGATAATTTTCAAATTTTAAAAAATGATGTCTAAAATGGGGCAAAATGACTTATTTCAATAATTTCTTCTTCCTAACTGCATGCTGTATAAATATATCAGGAAAAGAGCCAATCCAGCAGATTGTGAAGAAATCTTAGAGAATATTTTATGCTGAGTTTTAAGATTTAGTCGAATTTCATTAATTTCATATCATGTGTCATTTTTCTATGATATACTATGATATTTTAAAATTTTGCTGAGTCTTTTTTCAAATGTAATTCTGGAGAATTAAAGTGGCAAATTTACTTTATTTTGTCTTACTCATTTTCCCCCAGCTAAATTTGTCCTTTATATGCTCAAAGAGAATGGCGCTAATCTTATGAGATAGTGTCCTGAATATGTTAGTGTTTTTAATGCAGGGCATTTGCTTGACTGATATGATTTTTGTAAGGTAGTGAGCTGTAACCCACACCAGTGTCACATAACCAGCCCACTCAAAAGTTCCTTGGAGCATAGGGTGACATGCTGTGCTTAAGGAGACCTATTGAGTCAAGTACATCAAAATCAAATCGAATCACATTCAAATGGAAATTGTAGTTGTGATTCCTATGCTGGTGGCATGTAAAAAGTGCCATCCGAACGTGGCAGGCCCCAGTCGAACCGTCCAACCCATGCCGGCATGAAAAACGAACATAAAACGATGATGAGGATGAACATTTGTAAACAAAAATATTTGTTTTTCTCCAAGTCAAAAGTGCAATTCTGCTCTAACCCTATTTAATGAAGGTATAATTAACTCATCAGAATATTTGGGAGTGTAACATGCAGGACTTCTAGTTTTGTTTAGCAGACATGAATCCGATGTGAACAGTGAAGTAAAAAGTGAGTTGCTCAACAGAACCACAAGTCTGTGATAGGGTTTCTTTGTGACATCAGCTGGAATATTTGTCTTAGCATTAAAAATATTGAATGTAAATGTAATGCCATGATACTCAATTTATATGTTTTCCTATACTGTTAATAAATGACTAAAATTCTTTTGTTTCACTGTCTTATTTTTGCTTAAGAAATTGAGTAAGGATGTTTTCTTTTCACATATGTGTAATGCTATCATATATAAAATGCATACACGTTATGCCAGTTAATAACGAAAATATTTGTTTCATTTAAATAAAACTAGCAGAAAGCCTGAACTCTAGGCGGTTTTCTTGCTAGTCTTTAATAATATTTTCACATTTGATTCCCAATTTTAATAATTTTTATATTTTACATATTTTACATAGTGAAAATATTATTAAAGACTAGCAAGAAAACCGCCTGGAGTTCAGGCTTTCTGCTAGTTTTATTTAAATGAAACAAATATTTTCGTTATTAACTGGCATAACGTGTATGCATTTTATATATGATAGCATTACACATATGTGAAAAGAAAACATCCTTGTATAATAATGCTTTCGTTATTTTTATCACTGTCATAATCTCTCCTTTTTTAAGCAAACATCTCACGCTAGTCAAACGCAAAGCAACACAGAGACTCAGCAGCCCATCTGTAAGCTTTGCAGTGTGTGTGTGTGTGGGGGGGAGAACATTGCAAACAATGAATGAAATAAACGTGAAATGAAACAATCTTATAAATAAAAGGGCATTACAACAGATGTATATTACAGATGTATATGCCCCAACTTTGTTGCCTCATAACATCCAGAAAAATGGATACTTTTTAACAAAATTTTCTACAAATACCACTGAGATGTAGCTTCAGAGTATATAGAGATTTATAAGAAAGAATTTTTGAGAGGGGATGGAGAGAGGAGTTCTGGAAAATTCACATGATCTGACTTTTTTCCCTCATAACTTTCAGGAAGATGGGTATCTTGCATTAAAAATTTATACAAATCCCTTTCAAATAGCATAGATTACATAGTTATACAGAAATCTGTGTGGAAAATTTTTTCAGGGATTTTCCCCATTTTTTAAAAACCACAGCCTTGGGGGGTGGGTGTCACCTTTGCATGAAGTTTTCAAAACTTTTTTTTTAACACATCCTCCCTCATCACCCAATTTTGGCCAATTTTTTTTTGCACTTCAAAACCATGGGAAGAGCATTTTCGGTAAAAAAATTTTTTTAATGTTAATATTTCAGAGGAAAACGTGATTTAAGGGTGATTTGGCTGTTGTTTCTAACACATCCAAAGACAACCCTCCTTGTTTCTTTATTACTCTCAATATTTTTTCCCCTTTAATATATTCATCATATGCTATAAAAAAGAAAATTTGAGAAATTATGAGTTTTTTTGCAACCCCACTCCTTGTCCCCGATTGTTTCTGTTTAGAAATTAAAATGCTGGAGAGCCCGAGAAGGTCACTGCTGGATTTATCCACAGTGATTTAAAAAAAATTATGGAAATGTACTTGCATAGCAAGTGACTTGATCTGAGATCGTACGCTGAAACAAAAACAATTGCAGATGTTTGTAAGCCATTCAAGAGCATACAAAAAGTGTTAGTTTCACAGCACTACTTAAATACAGACGTCCCGATGCATCAACAACATTTCTTTGTAAAATATATATTTTTATATAAATCGGCGATAGAAGAACAAAAACATCTCAGAAGCATTTTAGGGTTGGAATGCGGCTCGGGTTTTGCTTTGTGTTTATTGCTGGATGTTAAATGAAGGGTTCACCCAGACACGATAGATAATACATACATGCACATATATTGAAAGGTAGAGAAATAGTCAAAACTAGACTTTATATACATTCAGTGTTTGATAAATATTCACCTTTCTTCTCCGATCTGCTTTCACTAAACAATTATGGCTGTCGTTCATACAGAGCTATCTTTTCAACATAAAAACCAAATTTTCGTATTTTCAACATAAAAACCAAATTTTCGTATTTTGAACATAAAATCCAAATTTTCGCACTTTGAACATCGAAACCTCATTTTCGGTCTAAACGACAGCTTTTTCTAGCGGTGTGATATGAAATTGTCACCCATAATTATGACCCTAGAATCGATCTATTGCATTTCAATCTCTGGATCTTTTCCTTTTGAACGGCACTTTGTAACATAATTTCTAGTTAACTAAACACTTTTAAGCTTTGTATACTGGTAGAATGTGTTTATAAAACATCATTTTTTTCTTGGCTTTAATTGAGAAAATTCTATATGTTGTAACATATTTCGTCTTTAATTTCGAGCATTTCGGCAGTTTTAACCAATCGCTTACGTCCATTTAGGTAAATAACATTCTGTGCATAATGAATATGTCCCTCCTTTAAGAAACAGATTGGGTTTATTTACATTTGCGAAGAAAAAAGATACCCTTCCTCCACCCCTAACCCTAAATCTAAAATAGATTGAAATGTTATAGATCGATACTAGGGTTATAATTATGGGTGACAATTTCATACGACACCCCTACGGAAAATGGGATTTTTTTCTAGCGGTGTCAAATGAAAATGTCACCCATAATTATGGCCCTAGTATCGATCTATTGCATTTCAATCTATTTTAGATTTAGGGTTAAGGGTGGGGGAAGGGTATATTTTTTTCTTCACAAATGTAAATAAACCCAATCTGTTTCTTAAAGGAGGGACATATTCATTATGCACAGAATGTTATTTATCTAAATGGACGTAAGCGATTGGTTAAAACTGCCGAAATGCTCGAAATTAAAGATGAAATATCTTACAACCTATAGAATTTTCTCAATAAAGCCAAGAGAAATTATGTTTTATAAACACATTCTACCAGTATACGAAGTTTAAAATTTTTTAGTTACCTAGAAATTAGGTTAAAAACTGCCGTTCAAACCGAAAAGATCCCACTTTCGTACTTTGAACACCATTGATTTATATTGAGTGTGTATATATGAACTCTTTATTATCGCGGATTTTATTTTAATGTTTATGCATTAGTACCCTAAAATCATACGCGATATATTTGATAAACGTTGAGTCGCTGCGAAGAAGACACAGAAAGCTGGACGAATCAACGGTTCATCATCTCTACAGAATGTCAACTGCGTCAAGAGTCGCATAGATTATCTCAGTTAATTTAAGTTTTTCGACTTACTGTATAACATATGTGAGACTCTACCGTACGTGTACTTGTTATATAGATCACTTTGCGTTACTGTCCCTCAGCTCTCTCCCCTTCCATTTCCAAATATTGTGAGAATGTCTCTAAGTCTTAGTCAAAAACTTGTCCGTTACTTTTAACAAGTTGGTTTTAAAGACTAGATCTATTCGCATTTGTATCAATTTTATTTTCCAAAATTTCACATGAATGAACTTGGAGTAAAACTGTGAATAAGTTTACGTATATATATTTAATAAACATAGAATTAACATGTGTAAACAGATCCTCCAAGCTTTTCTTTCTGTACCGCGTGAGCTCTAGAACAGCTTACTTTCTCCCTACCTGTTCGAAATCATTACATTGCGAGTATTGCTACATTATCTAGTTACTGTCCTCTCATCAGAAGTTATACACGTGTATGAACATATCTACACATCGGTTTCTCGATGTTTTATTTTAGTTGTTAATTCGCACTGTTTCTAAATGAAGAGATATGCAAAATCGGTGACGTATTTTACTTGCGACATTATTCCGTAAGCTGTAAGTTTTATTATATTGCACCTAATTTCAGCGACACTTTTATCTACTAAGCTGCTAGCTACCAGTTTAATCAGTAGGATGAACAACGAATAAACTGTAATAAACAATCGAAACTGGTCGATTTGTTCTCCTGTTTGGCTGAGAGAGAAAGAGCCGTGTGGTTAACGAGAGGACTATCGAAACGGCGACGGCCAAGGGTTGCGCCAGTGATTAGAGTTATCTCCCTTGCTGATTGTTTTCTTTCGAATTCGAATTCGTCTTTTCGGCTTTCTCTCGAATAATCTGCACGGGTGACATCGGTTAACGGAAGTTTCTCAACTCCCTCCAATACGCTTCTGAAACCCAACTGTGAGTGTATTTAATAACTATGAGCCCTCATTTAATGTCTGGATTCTTTGACGGGTGAAATTACGATCCATTTAGCAGTATCAACGCAGAAATCGCTCTCTGTGTACATATCTATCTATCTGCTTATCTATCTATCTATCTATCTATCTATCTATCTATCTATCTATCTACCTATCTATCTATCTGTCTGTCTGCCTGCGTATGCTGAGACTTTGACATTAAATTACTAAACTAAATACTTTACCTATCGTCTTGGCGACGTCTAATGTTGATATCGGTGTTTAAACAATCGTTTGACAGTTAAGCCATGGAGAAAATAGCGAATGACATCAGACTTTTATTTGACAGAAAAGCTGTTGATTTGGCGAGCAAGGAGCCCGATATAATTCGTACAAGTGAGTATTCGTGCTTACATATTCGTTTTTCGTCCAAACCAGTCTCCCTTTTTACGTTTTCGCTTTAGTTTAACCTCAGACTTTGCCCTTTTTTTTGTGTCTATTTTCAGCCAGTGTTTACGATCATCAATAAATAGAAAACATCTTTCATGACTTTCGATGTTTTCGGGGAATATTTAAAAGTTATTTTAAAACTGTTTCCATCTTATAATTGTATTTTTAAAAGGGAGAAAAGGAGAACACTATTGTTTAATTTGATCATTTTCAAGTCTCAAAAATATGGTCTATAATGGGGTAAAATGAGTAATGACTAATTTCAATAATTTCTTCTCTTTAACTGCATACTGTATACATATATCGGGAAGAGAGCCAATCCAGCAGATCATGAAGAAGCTATACAGAACATTTTATTTACATTTGATGGATATTTGTCCTCTTAACCATTATGGCATTTCCTCCCCCAGCTAAATTTGTCTTTTATATGCTCAACGCAAACGGCGATAATTTTATGAAATAGGGTTCAGATTATGTTATGATGTTTTCAATGCATTTAGGGAAGGCCATTTATTTAGCTGATATAGTTTTTGTAAGGTAGTGAACATTTGTAAAAGATATATTTTGTCTCAAAGTCACAAATGCAATAAAATCTCTTTGTTATGCCCAACCCCCTATACCATTTTTTGAAGGGAGATTTGTGTGATGTGGTCCAGTTTATGTAAATATAACTATTCACATATGATCTTTTAAATTCAGTAATCTCCACCAAATGACTGGTCAAACTACCAACGAAACTAAATAGCTACCTTAATCTGTGTTGAAGTGCACTAATATTAATGGACCAGTGACATATTTACAATAAACAGTATTCACAATATGCAATTTCCTTATATATGGTTTCACACCTTATGCACGCCTTCATACCTTCCTGGCATTTAAGGTCTCTCTACCCCTGGAAGGCTGAGTACTTTTGATTCTTTCATGGAGCTACCAATTTATTTTCTAAATATAACAAGAATTGCTCTGCTTTTTGTGAAAGGGACATGTTCCAATGGTCAGGTGGTACATTTGGTATTATTACTGGCTGAGTGGAGGACTTGACATGCTAAAGTTGATGGTGCACAAAGAATGTGACATTTCAAGTAATTTCTTGACAGGTGTGGTTCTCATTTGTCTGACACATTTCCCCCCCACACCTCTTCTCTTCAACTTGGCCTGGATCAAGCAAAGACTGAGACATACTGCTTGGCATCTTGAATATTGTCAAGCACTCACAGCCCTTTACCAGTTGAGCACTACAGCCATTGAAAGCACCACATTGGCATTTTATAGAGGATTAGTTGCTGATAAAAGTAACATTCTTGGGGAAATTCTGGTGTTATTGAAAATCAGTGGTCTGGTCTGATCTGGAGGAGCCTTGGGCTTGGGCCCCAGGGATAATTTCCAGAAATTCCTGGCCTGGCAGCACTACCAGGGTGGGGTGGGCATTGACAGGCCATCAGATAGGCCTGTGTAAGATGCACAGAGAGCAACAAAACCATTCTGCATGCTCTTGGCCAGTGTCTGAGTGTTGCTGACTTGTGAGGTTATGTCCAACATCTCCTGTTACATGTGGGGCAGCTAAATTCATTGTGAAGATCAACCCACCACCTCTCTTTTGTCAGGAAGGACAGGTAGTCTTTATTAGTCTAGTGACTTTAGCAGATGTTTTGTGATGGAGGAGAGCAAAAGAGCTGAATACAAAGACCTTCATCTTCATTTGAAAAGAAAACGTGGTGTAAAGAAAAGTGTTATTTTCCAGAAAATTTGTTCAAATGTAGATGAGAGGGGTAAACATAGTTTGAGTGCATGGGCCTGCTCTGAGCATTTGCCTGTATATTGGATGAGAACAACTTGGAGAGAGTACTTGCCTTAGTGGTCAGGGTGAGTGTGATTTTGTGGGGTTTCCAGCAGTAGCTCTTGAAAGTCTCCTTGTTTGTGAGGAATTATTTTTTGGTTGAATTTGTTATCTTGTTATTATCTTCTTTACAAGCTTTAAGGTAATTCCACATTGTACCCTTTTCAGTGATCATATCAATTCTTGATAAAGAAACCATTATTATTATTATTATGGCAGAGAGCTGGCAGAAGCATTTGCATGTCAGGCAAAATGCTTCATGGCATTTCTTTTGGCTTTATGTTTTGAGTTCTGATTCTGCCAATAGATTTAAACTGTTACTTTATCAACTCCAGAAAAATGCAAGACAAAATTGACTTTGTTGAAAGTTAGACTCGTAATGTATAAAAGTCTTTGACAAATCACCACTAGACACTTTTTTCTGACAATGATTGAGCCAAATTGTTCCCCATGGTTGTGAAAGCATTTAACATGGTCTGAGACATGTATTGGTTTCTGAGAATGTTAAGTAAGCTTAATCAGTTTGGATCAGGCTAAATTATGGTACAGAAGGGGTTGGAATAATAATTCATGGTGACAGAAAATTAACCCTTGAACAACTACTAACTCTCTGCAAAAATCAAGTGAGACCACTCCCCAAACTCCTACACCGAGGATGGTGCAGCTGTTATTCATACAGAAATCCTCAAGTATAGCTAAAAAAAAAGAGAAAAAAAGATCCACCCCACTGCACTAACCTCAGGCCCATAAATGTTCTTTATCTCCTCTTGTTTATTCTATGGCTACTATAATGGCCTATGTTTGTCAGAGATGGTTGATCTTGTGTCATCTTTGCTCAAGTACTCCTTATCCATCCACCTCTATTTCTAAACAAATCAACAATAAGAATTATTTTTGAGGATACTAATTTCTCTTGTTGCCCAAGTCTAATAGAAACAATACCTTTTATTATATTTATTAATGCATCAAAAGATTTGTCACACTAAAGTTCATTTTAAATTATCATCATCATCGTTTAACGTCCATTTTCTATGCTAGCATGGGTTGGATGGTTCGACTGGGGTCTGGGAAGCCAGGAGGCTGCACCAGGCTCCAGTCTTGATCTGGCAGTGTTTCTACAGCTGGATGCTCTTCCTAACACCAACCACTCCGTGAGTGTAGTGGGTGCTTTTTACATGCCACTGGCACAGGTGCCAGGGGTGGCTGGCAACAGCCACAATCAGTTGGTGCATTTTACGTGCCACCGGCACAGAGGCCAGTCGAGGCGACACTGACATTGGCCACATTCGGATGGTGCTTTTTACATGCCACCGGCACAGGTATCACAACTACAATTTCCATTTAATTTTTATTTTGATGTTGATATACTCGACTTAATAGGTCTCCTCAAGCACAGCAGGTCGCCCTACAATCCAAGGTATGCACTGCAAGCCGTCCTGCAATCCAAAGGTACTTTGGATGTCTGGGGCTGCTATGTTAAGCTGGTGCAGGAAACAGCCATGAACTCATGTTATTTGTCAGGTTTTCGCAGTCACAGCATATCTCCAGAGATCTCGGTCTTTCGTCATTGCCTCTGTGAGGCCCAACGTTCGAAGATCATGCTTGACCACCTCATCCCATGTCTTCCTGGGTCTACCTGTACCCCAGATTCCTTCAACTGTCTGGAAGTGGCACTTCTTCACACATCTCTCCTCATCATGACCATACCAGCACAGTACATGACCATACCAGCACAGACGTCTCTCTTGCACGCCACATCCAATGCTTCTTATGTCCAGCATTTCTCTCAGGGCACTTACATTCTATCGAGTATGCACACTGACATTACCCATCCAGCAGATCATGCTAGCTTCATTTCTTTCAAGCCTACGCATGTCCTCTGCAGTCACAGCCCATGTTTCACTACCGTGAAGCATAGAAGTTTGCACACATATGTCGTACAATCTACCTTTTACTCTGAACGAGAGACCCTTTGTCACCAGTAGGGGTAGGAGCTTTCTAAACTTTTCCCAGGCTATTCTTATTCTAGTGATGACACTCTCTGAGCATCCACCCCTACTACTAACTTGGTCATGTAGGTAGCGGAAACTATCAACTACTTCTAGTTTCTCCCCCAGGAGTGTGATGGAATCTGTTTTCTGTGTATCTGTGGTGTCTATTGCCCCTGTGCATCTGCCGCACACAAAAGCTATCTTCTCGGTTAATTTTCCTTTGATGTTGCTGCACCTCTTATGCGTCCATAGCTTACACTGGGTACATCTTATGGAGTTTCTACCTACACCTTTTCTACAGATCGAGCAGGGCCACCTATAGAATTATAAATTTAATTAACTAATTACATTTGATTTTGTTATTATTTTCCAGGCAGCCAGTATGTCCCTGTGGTGAAAAAAACTGTAGGCTACATAGTATGTGGAATAATTTTTGATAAGTTAAATCAAGTTCTTATGATGCAAGAAGCTAAATCTTCATGCTTTGGAACTTGGTATGCACCTGCTGGTAGGGTGGAACCTGGAGAAAACTTGACTGTAAGTTCTCGTTATAAATCTCTATTTTTCTCTTTCTACCAATATGTTATATAATCTTTATTCATTTTAAAAACCTGCTCATTATAAAATATTTAACCTTTTACTTTACAAACTAATGTTATATAAATACTGTTTAGCTGTGTATCATTATTTTTCAGACCAAGTTCATGTTCTCTTATTTCAATGTATACATCTAATGTTTATATGATGTAGTTAGAAGAAGGACAGCACCCTATGACCTTTCCCAGAGACTCTGTGACTGATGGGAGGAACAAAGGAACACCAGACCTAACTGGAATGCTTACAACGGTCCAGACTCCACTAAAGCCATCCAAGGGCCAGATGGTTGTCTTGAATTGCACAACAGAATCAAGTCTATTATTGCAAATCAAGAACAGTGATTACTCTGAGATAGTTTCTGTCTGTGAACTTCAAGCATGGATGTCATTCATTTGCTATTAGCTGTAAAAACATGTCAAGCCATTTGTTAAATTCATGTTTGAAGGACTTGCTTGGAAACAGACGAGAATTGGTGACAGGAAAAGCATCTGGCTATAGAAAATTGCTTCAATAAAATTCGTTTGACCCATGCAAGTATGAAAACTGGACACTAAAATGATGATGATGATGATGGTGGTGGTGTATGTGTGTGTGTGAATACATTTCAAAAAGAATATACAACCAATATATGATTTAAAATGTGAAGCTTTGAAAATTCAGAGTTGAGGAGTGATAAGAAAAGTGAGAGCAATAATTAGATGTGGCTCAAAGTTGTGAATCCTATTTATTTAGATTTGATGATTGTCAACTTTAAGGATTACCAAACTATGTTATGTATTTTTCATAGCTTAAATTTAGATGTTATTGCTTACTTGGTCAACCCTGATCAGGCCAACCTGTAATCAATGACTTTCCAGGACCATTATAGTTGTCCTTCTTTTTTTATGGTCAGACCAGTTCTTCCTAGAACTGCTCTGTGCAATGTGTCCTTCCTTCTTTTAAACAGCAGATTGTGAATTGTGGGTTACTTGACTGTTATTCTTTGCAGTATATTCTTTGCAGTATATAAATAGAGAGTCATTCATTAGCCCATAAGAAGTGAAGTAATGACTTTGAACATTGGTAATTTCATCAAGTAATGAAAATAAATTGATATGGTTTTGTTATTTCAAACATAGAGTGATTTATCTGCAATGTTTTTCAGGATGCTGTGAAAAGAGAGGTTTTGGAAGAGACAGGCTTGTTGTTTAATCCTCTTACCCTTATCTGTGTTGAATTTGGTTCTGGTCGTTGGTACCGGTTTACATTTACAGGGAAAACTGTTGGTGAGATCAATCTTTTTATTGTACCTAAAATTTTAAAAAATAAAAACTGTTGAATTGTATGATGAACTACTCCTGATATACTTATATGTGTGTGTGTGTGTGTGTATATATATATATATATATATATATTCATGTTGTACAACATGTTCTCTGTCTATCTCCTTTGGTAAAATTATACTAATGTGTCCAGCTGTAAAAACATGTCAAGCCATTTGTTAAATTCATGTTTGAAGGACTTGCTTGGAAACAGACGAGAATTTAATTTAATTAAACTCAATGTCTTTGTGCAGCTGAAGATTGCTCTGCATTTTAAATTGATGTAATGTTTGCATTGTTCAATTAAATGGAGCTGCATGAAATGATCGTACTGCATTACCTCTGGATATCCTTGTTGCTTATTTTGATTATATATATATATATATATTTGTAAAAAATAAGTTTGAAAACGTCACTATATTAGATAAATTTTAATTTTCTTATGAATTTTACATGTTTCGGTTCTTGAAAAAACGAACCTTATCAAAAATATTATTAAAAAAAAGTGAAATAGAAAAGTTCATAATTGTTTCTTACTGGTCTCGATAGAATCCATGTGGTGGTGTCTTGTCGGTAGTAGGTATAATAGCTATAAATTTCAAGTTGAGTATAGTTAAAGAAGTTCATTATTGTTTCTTGGTGGTATCAACAGGAACCGCGTGCTTGTTTTTTAGTTTCCTTGTGTTCCAATGGAATGGTAGCAGCAGTAGTGATTGTTGGTCGTAGTAGTAGTAACCGTGGTGGTGGTTGGGGTTGCAGCAGCTTATTGGTTGTAGTGGCTAAGTTGTGGCAGTCCTAGCAGCAGCAGTATGACCAGTGGCTTAAATGGCAGTAGTAGCAGTTACTGTTGGTCGTAGTTTTGGCAACTGTGGTGGTGGTTGGGGTTGTAGCAGTTAAGCTGTGGCCGTAGCAGCAGCAGTAGTAGAGGACTGTTGATCGTAGCAGCAATAGTAGTGACCACGGTGGTTGTAGTAGTAGTAATAGTGGAAGCAGTCGTAGTGATCATGGTGGTTGTGGTAGAATTTCATTTTTCTTTTCGGAAGACCAATGTTTTGTTTTTATATTCCTGGCCTATTGTGTTCAAACTTGGTCTAAATTTTTTGATGAAATAATGTTCTTTATTTTGGCGTTGGGTGAAGGTTACGCCTTCTAGGAGATGGTAACTCAGGTAACTGGGATAACTCCGACATAAAACCTGCAACTCAGTGATTACCGATGATGTTGATTTGTTCTTCTTTTCAGATTATGGCTGCTGTTGCTTAGTGAGTGGGATTGACTCAGTGCACAGCCTTTCCTCAATTAAAAGAAAATCTTTTTGCACAGGCATTGCATAACAACATTGATTAAGCTTCGTGCAATGGTCATACTCGATAACGAGGGGGCAGCCACCCCACCACTACATAGACATTCAACTGGTTTCTACAACGCTTCATCTACCAAGCTCCTCTCTGTAATATGGTTGGCTTGAGGTTGTCGTTCAAGCCATTCCCAGGTGCTGCACACTGAGATCAAACCCAGACCAGTAAGACTGTGAAACAACCTTCTTAATGATCCATTGCAATTATTGTCACCCGTTACTTACATCAATAGTCAACTTTGTATGGCTTCTACTTTCTTCTCTAAAACATCACTGATATACTGGGTTGGTCTAATCTATTTTTATTACATTGAAACTAATGCAGTCTATTCTCTCAACATCACTCAAAATGCTTGACAACCAATAATTTGTGGAAATCTTTCAGATTCAGCCTTTATTTATTTATTTATTTATTCATTCATTTACTTTTACATAACTTATTGAGAGGAGAAAGGACAACACTCATGGCTTTTTTCAGGGATTCCAGGACTGGTGAGAGAAAGGGATGAATTTATCTTTGGATCCCTTGATCTTGGCCTGAGTACTTGTAACAGAGTAGATTCTACTTAAGACATCCAAGGGGTGGATGGTGGTATAAGAGCCTTGTCAAACATCAAATCTTTTGCATAAAATTACAGTCCCTTTCACAGGCTTCAACACAGTCTCTGTTTATCAAATTTTATTCAGACAATTTAGTTGTCCTGAGGCAACTTTGTTGATCTTAGGCAATTCAGGTGACCTGAAGCAATATATGAAACTAAATCTTTTAATGCATGTTTTTATAATTGTTATTTTAGATTTTATTTTGTAAAAATATTGTGTTAAATCCTGTATTGAAACTGATATTATACTTGGTGAAGGACATTTTAGGAAATTACTGAAATTGTAAAGCTCAATAATAATAAATTGATTGCTTAACATTAAAACTGAAGTGAACTACATCCAATGTGGATGTTTATTGGCTAACATGGCCCTCCCAAAGTACATCAATTATCATAAGTATTATCTTTATTCAAGGGAAATTTTACATCTGTTTTCAGGAGGTTCTTTAAAAGATTCTTCTCAGAGTGACAGTGAATCTCTGCAGGCAAAATGGATTTCATATAGCGACATCAAAACTGGCAAAATTAGGTTGCGGTAATTATTTTTTTAGGTTTTTATGTTTATAATGAATATTTTTATGTTAATCTAAAAATTACTGACACTAAACTATTTTAAAAATTTACTATGATTAAAAAAACATTGAAAATATGATTGTTTCTTGTAAGACCATGGAGTTATTCTATCAGATACAATCCCTTTAATATGTATGGTTGTCGTTTAGCCCCAGGTGTTCTGCTAATTGGTCAGACCTAGGACCAACTGCATTCTTGCCATGACCATCTTGTCTTTATAAAGTCATGTAGAACTTGTTTTCGGAAGATGGAAAGGTGAGGGGTAGGGGTGTATGGAGAACAGAAAGTAGATAAGGGAGGAGGGGAGGCATGAGTGAGAGGGAGGTAAGAGAGAAGGGGCAAGGTTGTAAGCAAGAAAGAGGAAATATTAAGAGACGAGGAGCAAGTAGTATCAAGAAGATATGATTATTTCATTTGCTTCCATTCACCTTTGATGAATTATTCCACAAAAGTCAGAATTTTAATAAATAGACATTGTTTTTGGTTGAAAAATAAATAGAATGATGTTTATTTAGCTGTTCACTGTTTTATTCTCTCAGGTCAAAGGACATCCTTCCTCTACTAGAATTGGGGTTGCAGTACAAGAAACGTAGCCCTGAAAGTTGTCATGGTGATTGCCTTCCTGTTCAGATACCCCACAAACGTTTACTTCTAAGAATGGTAATTGCAGTGAAGACAGACAGGTGTGTTTTGAGATTTCTTTTTTTATCTATAGCAAAATGTAATCATTTCATCTTAAGCATTATTCTTTCCACTGTAAGAACAAGGCCTGAAAATCCTGGGGGTGGGGTGTTGTCAACTACATCATTCCCATTGCTCAACTGGCACTTACTTTATCAACCCTGAAAGGATGAAAGGGAATGTTCTGAGATCTTTGTAGAATTTGATCTCAGAACGAGGAGATAGACAAAATGCCATTAAGCATTTTGACCAGCATTCTAGCAGTTCTCCCCACTCGTTGCCTTAATAATAATGATGATAATATTAATAGTAATAAATAATGATAATAATTATAGTGGTGGTGGTGGTGGTGGTTGTCATCGTCTTCTTCGTCGTCATAATGGTTTTAAATTTTGAGAGAAGACCAGCAATATTGGGAAAGGGGCAAGTCAATTGCAGCAACCCCAATGCTCAACTGGTACTTATTTTATTGACCCCAAAAGGATGAAAGGCAAAGCCAACTCGGGAAGAATTTCAATGCAGAACCTAAAGAGAGATGAAATGCCACCAAGCATTTTGTTCAGTGTGCTAACAATTCTGCCAGCTCAGCACCCTCAATGATAAAAATAAGAATAATCATAAAACAGAGTTGTGTACGTTGATCAAGAGCACACTTCGAAAGCCTGGTGTATAGAAACAGCATGGAACCCTACTGGCTCCAATTTACTTGACCACCTCACTATGTTAACACTGAGCTTGTTAGGTTTTCATACAGATTATGCCCCTGGGAATTTCCACACTCCCCACTGCCACCTCAGTCATCATATCACTCAGTACTTATTCATAAAGCTATTTATCTATCTGTCTGTTTGTCCACACACATGTACACATGCACTCACACATATATATGTGTATATATCATCATCTAATGTCTGTTGCCCATGCTGGCATGAATTGGATGGTTTGACTGGACTGGCATGCTGGAAAGCTGTGCCAGAATCCAGTCTGATTTGGCATGGCTTTTTATGGCTGGATGCCCTTCCTAACGCCAACCCCTCCAAGAGTGTAACGAGTTCTTTTACATGCCACCAGCACAGGTACCATTTGGATGACACCAGTATCTGCCATGACTGATTTTACTTGGCTTGAGGGGTCTTCTTCCCAAGCACGACATAATGCCAAAGGTCTTGGTCATTGCCTCTGTGAGGCCCAACACTTGAAAGGAGCTCAGCCTCTTTGCCTCCATCAGGCCCAACACTTTTGGTAGAAACTCGTCCACCTCGGCTCTGTGAGGCCCAACTCTCAAAAGGAACTCAGCCCCTTTGCCTCCATAAAGCCCAATGCTTGAAAGGAACTCAGCCACTTTGCCTCCACCAGGCCCAACGCTCAAAAGGTACTCAGCCACTTTGCCTCAGTGAGGCCCAACATTCGAAGGCCGATTTTTTTACATGTCACCAGCACAGCTGCACTTGGCTTGACTGGTCCTCTTAAGCAGAGTACATCACCAAAGGTCTCAATCACTAGTCATTGCCTCTGTGAGGCTCAAAGTTCAAAGGTTATGCTTCACCACCTCATTCCATGTCTTCTTGACTCTACCTCTACCACAGGTTCCCTCTACAGTTAGAGATCGGCACTTCTTTACACAACTGTCCTTGTCCATACACATCGCATGACCATACCAGTGCAGTCATCTCTCTTCCACACCACATCTGATTCCGCTTATGCCTAACATTTCCCTCAAGATGCTTACACTCTGTCGAACATGCATACTGACATTGTACATCCAGCGAAGTATACTGGCTTCATTTCTCTCAGGCCTACACATGTCCTTAGCTGTTATAGCCCATGTTTCACTGTTATGCAGCATAGCTGTTCGCACACAGGTATCAAACAATCTGCCTTTCACTCAGAGAGAGGCCCTTTGTTGCCACAAAGGCTTTCTCCATGTCAACGAAAGCCAGGTACAGAGGTTTATCTTTGTCTTGGTATTTCTCTTGCAGCTGTCTTACCAGAAATATAGCATCAGTGGTGCTTTTCCCTGGCACGAACCCAAACTGCATCTCATCTAAACTGACTCTCTCCCTAATTAGTTGGGCTATGACCCTCTCCGTGTCCTTCATTACCTGGAGAGAGAGAGAGAGTGGGGAATAGATGGAGAAGTAGGGATGAGAGGAAGATGGTTTGGAAGGGAGGGAGGGACAGAAGTATGTAGATCTGCTGGTGCAGAAGTAAGGTAGAGCATTGTGGAAGGTTTTAGTATGAGGGAAGAAGGAAGAGATTTCACGGTAAAGAGATGAGATTACCGGCATGCGAGAGAGTGGATTTCCGGTATTGGTAGTGGGCGTGAGAAAGAGTGGGTGCATCGCAGAAAAGAAATGGAAGTAATGGCTAACTTCATGAAGTTAATTTAAGGATTGTTTAGCTTGTTAGTAATACAAGTTGAATAAATGAAGAGAAATGATGAAAGGTTAGAAAGTGTGAGAATTTCTTAGCTTAGCAGCAGCTGGTCATTTTGTGTTGCAATATGATGGTGTCAAAACAAGAGGAAAGATGGTTGGAGACAGAAGCCATGTGTTGTATAGTCTTATAGCCAGGAATAGAAATAGCAGCAAAGGACAATAGTGAAATGGAAGAAAAGAAAATCAAAAGATGAGCATGTTTATAATACAAGACGAATGTAAACAATGATGAATGATTAAAAATTTAGAGAAAAGGATTGTTTAGCATGTTCATAATACAAGTTAAATAAATGAAGAGAAATGATTAAAAAGTGAGAGAGTTTCTTAGTAGCTAGATATTTTGTGTTTGTGATGGTGTCAAAACAAGGGGAAAAGAAAATTTTAAAAATTAAGAAATAGAAAAAAATGGGTCATCCCATAAATAATGCAGTTTTTTTCAATTGCATGAACTAAAAAGTAGAGGAGAATGGGATAAACTACCTACGTCAACTCGTTATAAACGCAGGTAGTAATTTTACCTTGGCTTATTCTTAATGCAAGTTTTAAAAAGTACAGTTTGATTTTAACAGTTATTTTTACAAAGCTATAATGGAAGTGACAAAGGAGCATATTTTGCTTTGAGTTCAATAAAGGCAAGAACAGAAGTGCAAGGAATATTAATGCAGTACATGGGAATCGGACGATAAGCATAAGCCAGTGTCAACAGTGGTTCTAGAAATTCTGAGCTGGAAACTACAGCCTAGAAGACGAGCCTTGTCCTAGATCTGTAGAGTTCAACAAAGATGTCCTGCAAACCTTGGTGGAACAAAATCCCATCATTATTGTTCAGGAACTAGCAGAGAAGCTTGGATTTGGCCATTCAACTATTCATCGACACCCACATGCCATCAGAAAGGTCAGAAAATTGGGTCAGTGGGTTCTTCACAATCTTTCCAAGTCTAGTCGTGCACAGAGAGTGAATATGTGCTCTTCTTTGCTGCCACATCTCACAAGTGAACCTTTTTTGGACCAAGTAGTGACTGGTGATGAGAAATGGGTTCTCTATGAAAATGTCAAGTGCCGAAGCCAGTGGGTAGGGAAAGGAGAAACATCAGCATCCCAGACTAAAGGCCTTCACTCACGTAAGGTGTTGTTATCTGTTTGGTGGGATATGAAAGGTTTAGTCCACTTTGAACATTTAAACCCAAACCAAATGATAATAAAGATCTACTGCAAGCAGCTTAAGTCAGCACTAGAAGAAAAATGACCATCTTTGTTTTCAAGATGAAAGATGTTCTTCTATCAGGGTGATGCTCAACCACATACACAGGATGACATTCCAAAAGCCGGAGCAGTTTGAATAGGAAATGATGCCCCACCCACCACATTCGCTGGACATTTTCCTATCTGATTATTATTTATGCCGCAATCTTCTAAATATATGAATTCTATAGACGTGGTCAGAACAGTACTGGAGTATTTTTCATCTCAGACAAGTGAATTTTGGAAGAGGGATCTTGCAAGTCTACCAGATAGATGGAAAATCATTGTAGAAAATAAAGGAGAGTATATTTTAGATTAAAAAAGAACTTTGTTTATCTTAATTTTGAAAAATAAAAGCTGCATTATTTATGGGATGACCCAATATATATATATATATATATATATATAATATATATATATATATATACATCAAGTCATCATTGTATGTAGTACTGGTAAAAATTATAGCTGAAGAGGTCTAATAAAACTGAAACATGTCTAGAGTTGTTTCACTTTGCTGCCAATACCTCGTTCACCCCCATTTCATTTTTAATTAGTTAAATTTCTGAGGTTGTCTTGCTTACATTTATCAGCATTGCACATTAACCTAAGGATCCTTTGTTCTCTTTACTAGTTTGAGCAATTTTAACTAATTAAATTTCTTGTCTTTTGTAATCTATGATGCTGTAGTTTGACATTGAGTTACTAAATGCAAGTAATGTTTTTAATATTTAACAATCGTGCATTATTCAGATTTATGGCATTGTTGACTTTATCTTTCCAGTGATGTGAAGTTATTGGTGAAGTTAAATACACTTCCATATCTCCCTGTCACTGATATTGCTCCTGATGACTGGTCTCTCTTGATGTCTGTATTTTTTCTTCTAAGAGTAAGTGCCTGTATCATTGCTTTATCTCTGCCTTGTCATCTGAAAATCTCTTTTTCTTGCTATTGGGTCTTAATCACTAGTTTAACACTCGTTTGTTTCCATTATGAATATATTTATGTTCTACCTCAATATTTCTTCATCATACACACAAATCAATGAATTCCTTCCTTAACTTCTGATGTAGTTGTCAGGGTGCCATCTTTTTCCAGGCCTAACCAAAATCATTTCCCTCCAGAGCGAGAGAGAAAAGAATCAATTCTGGTACTGGACTAATACTTTATTTATCAACTTCTATTAGACCCCAAATGCAAAGATGATTTCAGCACAGTTTGAACTTAGAGTGCAGGATACCACAAATATCTGATGCTCTACCAACTCAGTTGATTTGCTGCCTTAAATTATCAGATTACCAATATTTTGAAATGTACTGAAATTTCCTCTTTACACTCTTTTGTTTAATTAAATATTCATATTTTAGTCAAAACATTTTACTTTTTTCTCTATTAATTGCAGGCTTTAATTAAAAATTAAATATTAACAAGCTAAATTTTATACAATGATATTGACTATAACTCTACATTTGAAACAGTTTCTTTGGATCCTCCTTTTTTTATATTGGAGTAACAACATGTCTTAAGGTAATCGTTTCTGGTAAAGTAGGGTTTAATATTACAGGTCTCATGATATCCTTCATACTCTTTCCAATAACTTAATTGTTCTATATGAGCCATAGTTTAAGGGGATCACTTTTCTCCTTGTACAGTAGAATGGGAACACTCAACTCCCAATCTATTGAAATACTGTCTTATTTTTATCACAAACCCACAGATATTATTTTCTTCTCATTCCAACTTGCTGCTACCTTTTATAAATCTCCCACAACAGATGGCCCTTTTCCTTTAGCACTCTTCACTTTCTCCTCTTCTTTCTCAGATATCTTTTTCTGTTGCCCTTCAAACAAGATTACTCTCTGTTTTACTGTCTCATTCATTGTCCACATTAAGCCACTTCTCCATATAACTCTTATGCCTCCTTTTAAGTCTATCTGAATAATTTTTCACTCTCTCTCTCTCCTTCTCCTGCACTTCGCTCAGGTTGGTAACCATGTATCTCTTTTTCAGCGGCACACCTGTTTCTGTATTCATTCCTGATCTCTCTCTCCCCACCAGCTGGGTAACCTTATACCTCCTCTACAGCCAGACACCTGTTTCTGTCTCACTATACCCTTTCATCATCTAACACAAGATCACCTCCTCCAGCGCCCCACTCCCCTCTCAAAAGATTTTAGTTTTGCAAGTTACTTGGTGGCCCTGTCAGTACAGGTGCCACTTAAAAAAGCATCCATTTCCACATTGAAAAGTGTTTGGTGTTTGGAATGGCATCCAGCTGTAATAAGCTTGCCAAAACTGACCTCGCCTGTGTTTGTGCCATGTAAAAAGCACTAAGTCCACCCTGCTGGGTGGTTGGTGTTAGGAAGGGCATCCAGTTGTAAAAATCCTGCCATAACAGTCACAGAAGTCTGATGCAAGCTTCTGCCTGGCCGGTTCCTGTCATTCCGTCCCACCCATACCAGCATGGAAGGTGGACGTTAAACAATGATGATGATAATGACCTTGTCCTACACATATAAAATATTATGCATTATTTTAAAATTCTTTAATATTGAAGTTCCTCACTAATATTACAACTTATTGTACTATATTTTGATGTTTTCATCTTCTAGGATGCTTTTGGTCAACATAGTATGGAACCTAAAATCTGTGGAATTTTATCTGTGGAACATTGTGGTCTACCAGCAGCTGTTAATGATGGCATTTGTTTAACATGTGTGTTTTCTTTGAATTCATCTGATGAGGAGCAACTGAACAAATTTGTCAACCAGAACTACCAATGGTATTCTGTCAGGGATCTTGAACTTAAGAATCTACTCCTTCGTTCTTTAACACCAGGAATGTCTGTGCCACTTATTGATCTCCATTCTTACTAAATAGCGCTATTATCTGCCATCTGTTCCCTACTGCAGTTAGGGTAACTCACAAGCAAGTCTCACATTACCCACAACAAAGGTAAATTTGTTTAAAATTTTAAATGATTATTGTTCTATATATTTTCCATTTTGTCACAATCTTATGTAAACAGGTAACAGTTAATCTCTGTTAGGGAGCTTTGTCTGCTAGAAATAGCAGCCAAATCTCTCTTAAATCACACTGCCATTTTGAAATCTGATACATGGGCTAATAGAATCTGAAGTTAGATAGTCATGGTTGTGGAAGGCCATAAGTTTGCTTATGAATAAACAACATTTGCCACTTATTCACTTTTTCCTGGAATTTGCATTTTTTTTATATCTCAATTGACTTCATCATCATCGTTTAATGTCCGCTTTCCATGCTAGCATGGGTTGGACAGTTCGACTGGGGTCTGGGAAGCCAGGAGGCTGCACCAGGCCCAGTCTAATCTGGCAGTGTTTCTAACGTCAACCACTCCGTGAGTGTAGTGGGTGTTTTTTACATGCCACCGGCACAGGTTCCAGGCGAGGCTGGCAATGGCCACGATCAGTTGGTGCTTTTTACATACCACTAGCACAAAGGCCAGTCGAGGCAGCGCTGGCAATGGCCACGTTCAGATGGTTCTTTTACGTGCCACCGGCACTGGTATCACAACTGGAAATTCCATGATTTTTGATCGATTTCGATTTCACTTGCCTCAACAGGTCTCCACAAGTAGAGTTTTATGTCCCAAGAAGGAAAGGTATGCATAAGTGGACTGGCTACATCCCAGGTAGAGGCCGCGGGTTATGGTCTCACTTGTTCTGCTGGGTCTTCTCACGCACATCATACTTCCAAAGTCACTAGTCATTGCCTCGGTGAGACCTAATGTTCGAAGGTCGTGCTTCACCACCTTGCTTTTTTTTAATTATTTTCTACATTTTCCAAGAGGCTAAGTCGGGACACGGTGCTTAGCAGCATTTCTTCTGGCTCTTTAAATTCTGAGTTCAAATTCCACTAAGGTTCACTTTGCCTTTCATTCTTTCAGTGTTGATAAAATAAGTACCAGTCATGTACTGGGGTTGACATAATTGACATACTCTCTCCCTTGAAAAAAACTGCTGGCTTTCTGCCATAATTTGGAACCATTATTTCCCTTAATTTTTTTGTTTTACATACTTTACAAAGCTGTATTTCTTATCTCAGTTGTATTGTGGTTACAGACACAGCTGTGAAATAAAGTTTGCTTTGAAATTATCTAGTTTTAAACTCACTCCCTTTGTGCAGGGCTTTGAGTGTCTTCCTCTCATAGACTTAGTTAGACTGAAATCTTGTGAATAAAATTTGGTACAAGAAAATTGTAAGGAAGCCTGTTGACTATCCCTGCTCTTTGATGATAGACTTAATCTATCACAACATCTAACACTGTCATCTGGTCCTTATATGGCTTTAGCAGAATATCACTTTGCAGGTCAGATCCTTGCTCCGAGTTTAACTTCCACCAGTCTCAGGGACCTTAAAGAAGAATCAGGAGATTGGCCCTTCTTCTCTCTACAGAATAATTACTAAACCAAAACTGGAAAATATCAGTTTGAAATTTTACTTATATGTAAATGTTTTAATTATTGTCCTCTTCATTATTACTAATTGCTGTGATGGATTGAGAGAATTAGTAGAGTGGCATATTTTTGAATCCATCTATCCGTGATTCAAATTCTGCCAGAATTGATTTTAACTTTCATCCTTTCCACATAAAACACTCAGTTTCTGAGAAATAATTGTCATCATTTCGTTTTTTTGTTAAATACCTTAATCTGAGAAGGAAGGGCAACAACATTGTGAGATGACTTCATAGTTTGGACATTTAATAAATATTGTTAATCAGGATAGGAGGGTAAATAAGTGGCAAAAGATGTAAATAGGAGGAATTTGTGGAAGAGGAAAGTTGAAGAAGAATTAAACAAGAGTGTTGAAAACTGACTTCAGGATATTGAACGTCACAGAAGAGATGAAAAAGGAATACAACATGATGGTGAATCACTGTGCTGGGGAGAACTTATCCAATCCATGTAGGCATGTGAAAGTGGATGTAAAACGAGTGATCAAATTTAATCAAATCTCAAATAAAAATTTAAAAAACAGGTAAATCTTGTAGTTCAGAGTTAGGTTGTTGTTGTTTCGACCCTGGTCATAAAAGCATTGCGACCATGGTCAGCTCTTTTTTTTCTTTCTCACAACATATATCTTATCTTATATAGTATTAAATACTTTTATTTTTAAGATGATAAAGTGATATTTAAGTGAAATTTAACTATTATTTCTAGCAAGTCAAGCTATCACATATAGGGTTCTTTATTGCTTTACTTTAAACCACTTCTACATAGTCATAAAAAGTAGAGGTGGTATTAAAAAGTATGAAGGACTGATGTAGGTTGGAATCCTCTTTCAACTTTCTGTAATCTGTTAAGGTTTTTCTACTCTAATTTATTTTTCAGTTTAATTCATGTTTGATAATCTTCTGGAATTTGTCAACACATTCACTTGCTGCACAATTAAGAGGATTGGAAGTTCACACAGAAAGAATAGATTCAAACTTAAAGCAAAGTGACAAGTCATTTTGATTACAGAATGGAAAAAAAGAATATCAAGGAATTCAGTGATAAACAACAAATACTAATTTTATTTTCATGTCCACACCAATGAACATGTATGTAAATAAATAATGGATGGAGTTGATTTTTAAGATCTACTCGCCTTCCCCCATCCCATAATATACTATCACAAGTGGAACAAGGTGAAGTGGTATGTTGTGTGATAATTAAATGAAGACTAGTGAACCTCTTTGAAGTTACTAATTGAAAGGATAAAATACTTCCACCTTTATTTTCTTCCTGATGTTACTGATGAAACCATCAACTGTTTTTATTGGGAGAACAATATAATGTTATCGTTTATTTTGTAAGATCTGTCATATGATGCTGTGTGTAGAAGTAGATGATGATGATGTTTTAAAAGATTCATTCTGCCATTAAAAACCCATGCACTGGTTGTAACTCACTTTATTAAATGAGGAAATTCATTGGGAAGGTTACAGATGTGTAACAAATGACTTTCACTTATTGATTAAGACAACTAATGTGTGTATTTTTATTTGTACCCTACTAAAATGTTTTCATGTCTGAGGTAACACTGCTTCTCCACACAGACAACTTAGCACCAAAGAAAAGCCACTCAACAGATTGGCATGATGTCTCTTTCCCTAATGTATTCTAATCTCTGTCTCACAGATGTCACTTCTAAAGTGTGACACAAGGGACACAAACAGGTTTCTTGCTGTTGAGGAAATATCTTGGATGGAGCTGGAAAGTGAGATAAAAGTAGTGGTGTCAATGTGTCTGAGTGTATCCTCAAGGTGCAAGAAGGTGAATAGAAGAGTGATGGAGGAATCAGTGATAGGGAGATGAGGGAATGGTGGGAAAGGCTTGACAGAAATAAATTGGTCAAGGGGGTCGCTTTTGTGTGTACACATGCTATTTCCAGGCCTTCAGATAAACAGATCTTCTCAATCACCACATATCACCAGACATCTCAGCTCTTTGTCCTCTCAAAATCCTGAGATCATCTTTCACCACTTTGTCCCAGGCTTCCTTGGGTTTCATAAAAGTTTAATATTTTTATTTATTTTATGTGATCTGTCAATGATTTTTTAATGTTTTGATTCATGTCATATATTTTGGATATTTCTGTATAAACATTACAATTTGGATGTTAAATGTGATAATGTATGGCGTAAACACTTATTTAAAACAAAATTACATGTTTATGAGTTTGTAGAATTCATTATTTTTCTCAGCACAGAATTTTACATATTTGCAGCTCACCTCTGATATTGAAAAGGTTGCCACCTTTACTGACTCATTTTATTGAACATCCCATTTTGGGGTGCCATTTGTTATTGCAACTGTATATCTCATCATCATCATCATTTAACATCTCTTTTTATGCTGGCAAAGGTTGGACAGTTTGACATAAAGATGATGATGAGCCAGACGGTTCTGCTGAGCTCCAATGTCTGCTTTGGCTTGGTTTCTATGGTTGGATGCCCCTCTCAATACAAACTACTTCATATATATATTCCTTAATTATCTGTGAAGCTACATTGACTCAAGCACCCATCAAACTTAGATCAATGTTGTCAAGAAACTTAAGGCCCCTTATGTATATATAAATGTATGTATATCCTCTAATTTGAGTATTGAGTTGTATTTCTCTTATTTGTGACCAAACTTATGTCAGCAATGGAATATAATCCAGTATTAGAAAATCCCTGGAAAAACCAGTATTTTTTGTGTGATTTGTACTCCACCAACTTACTAAACATTCCCTAATCACTGTTGCCCCATTAGAGAGACTATGACACTGTGAGTTGTCAATTGTGACATAAAGAAAATAAAGAAATAATTACCCAAAGTAACATAATAAAATAGTTTTGTTTGGAACACTGAAGTGTTTTAAATAACAGAAATACAAAAATTAAACATCATTCTAAAAATGGCTGTGACATGTAAAAGTCATAGTATCAGTTCCAACTCTGTTTGTCCTGAGTTTGTTTTTCATCTCTTTTTGGTTAATAAAGTAACAATTGCTGGAACTAATTTCCCCTCCCCAACTCAGAAAATATTTCCATTTAAGGCTCAAGAAAGGAGCATTTACAACACAGCCCCTTTCACCCTGCTATTACATTTTAAATTTAACAAGGAAGACAAACTATTAGGCAAATGAAAATCTCAATTATTTCAATGAATGAAACTAGTGCATAGCTTTATATGGAAGTTCTGTTCAAAATTATATCTAATTATTTAAATTAATTAACAAGTTATCACTGATGCACCCACCCACCTTTATATAATTCACCTTGCTAACTCTTTCTTGTTGCAAATCATTTTGAGCTTTTTTTTCTGTGTTCAACAACAGAAACATGAATGCAAGTTTTGTTTTGTTTTACAATATTTTAATGGCTGTGCTTAATATTTAAATAGTTTTTTTTTAATTAAAAAACAAATATAATTTCATTAGAAATTGTTTATTAATTAAAAGTTTTTGTGATAATCACCAAAGTGTCGAATATCATAAGAATTTAAAAGGAGTTAAGGAAAAAGTATATATGCTACTCATTCAACAACATATTTTATAGGTAGGTCCCTCATCTCTGAGCCCTAGTTTTTCTTTTTTTGTACATTGTAAGTTCTCAGTAAAGAGAATGAATTTAAATCGCTAATTTTTAATTTATTTATGAATGAAAACTAGTAACTAAATATTGGTTGTAACTAGTTCTTATTCCAGATAATCATTTGTAATGCTACATCATATGTCAAAGTGTTTTATTGTTCTGATATGTTTATAATATTTTATTTATTTTGCTCATGAAATCTGTTAATTAAATTAACCTTTCCCATCATCTTTGTTATCTTTTGTCTTTTTTATTTTTAATTATTTTCATTAATGGCTAAAAGTCAGAAAAAGAAAAACTGTATCTCTGACCAGGATTGCCAAGTGTGATAGTAGGCCCCAGATTCAAAAATAGGTCACCTAGTGGGCATCTAAGAGCTAAAAAAACCTTAGTTACTCGGAACTGAATTTTAGTTATATTTCAAGTTGTAATACTCCTAAATTAAATATTGATGAGTTTTTTTTTTTGTGAAATTTTCCATGAACCCTTAACAGTCGATATTATTTTAGGGAATGGGAAACCGGAAACATCATTTCAATTCATTGGATTATTTATTGTTTAAACTTTAAAAACATTGTCAATAGTTATTTTAGTGAGTTTAGTTATGCAAGTTGAACGTTCTCACAATTAAAATGTTTTATTTGTCATTTTTAAAGTAAACTTTTTTTTGTTATTTCATTAACGTCATTTGGTTCATTCAGTTTTTCCTGTGTTAAATCATATCCTTGATAAAATTTGTTTAAATATCTTTCAGTCAATTCTATTGTAACTGACAATGTGCAGGAAATTCACAGGGCAAGACACACATTTGGTAAAAAAAGGAACATTTGTCTTTAACCCTTTCGTTACCAAACCGCCCGAAAAAAATTTTGGTTAATGTGACCAAGCCGCCCCAAACCGCCCGAATTTACCTATTCATATTTAAATGAGAATATCAGAGTAAATCTCTTTAGTACATTCGTGAAAACACGTATTATACTTCGTAAACAGTTCAACTACAGTTTTGTACAAAAATCGAAGTGTAATTTTAATTCCGTGAATTATGGGAGATTTTTTTCCGAAATTTGTTCCTATTGTGTTTTCAAAATTTGTAATTCTGACAAAAAATGGATACGAATTTCATTATATCAAGCAGCGAGTCAGAATTCGAAGGATTTTCTACTGAAGACCTTCATAAATCTAACTCTATGACTGAAAAAAAAAAGCATGTGGTATTTGATAATGAATCTGATGTTTCATTTTCCGAAAGTGAAAACAGTGAATCCGAGAGCTCCGACAGCGATAAAGAAAATGAATTGGCACCTGAATGGAGTGAAAATTTAAAAATTGTTTCTTTCAGTGATTTTTCTGAAGAAACTGGACCAAGCCGCAGACTTTCCCAGAAGAGTAAAGCCTTAGACTATTTCTTTTTACTTTTTCAAATGAGCCCATTTGAAATCATTACGGCGGAAACGAACTGTTACACTAAACGTAAACAAAGCGAAAGAAAGGATAGTTTGTTATTTCCCACAACCTTAAATGAAATTAAGGCCTATTTTGCCATAAATATTATTATGGGTATCAGAAAGTTACCCAGAATAACAAATTCTATCGTAAAATTTTGTTGTATACCCAATTGAATATTAGCTAATAACCCATTTTCTATAGCGATGTTTGAACAAAATTTTAATAATTTTATATTTTGTTGAATTTACCTGTATCTACCTGCAATTAGAGTCACTTTGTGACAAAAATTATAGTATAGAATTGGTTGAGAACATTTCATTAAATTATCTTCCAAAATTCATGTTAATATATTGATAAATAAAAAAGTTATAGTTGTTTAATGAAACCAGACTAAATTTATGATTACGTTAGAAATTAATTGAAACACATAAGGGGTGTATTTTGGTCAGAAATATAGTAACGAAAGGGTTAAAAGTTTGTGATCTGATGTCTTCACTGAAGTTTGATGAGTATATTATCTTAAAATGCCTCATTTCCACTTGCATGGATTCTGAGAGATTGTCTATGTCATCAAAAAATCTTGTGCATGCAAGCATGAGTACCTTTTTATAATGCTTTGATATTGCAAAAGAAAACCTATTTATTCATTTCTGCAGCATCAAACTCCTTTTGATAAATCAATGACAACAAAGAAAATTTTGTCTAAATTCAATTTCATTAAACATTTCAAAGATTTTCTAGATTGTGCTCCTCAAATCCATCATCCTTCTCAGTGACAAGTTTTGCTCTTTTGGCTTATCATTTTACACTTAAAATGTATTGTAGCAGAGAGGAAAGGAATTTTTTACACTAATTAAATTTTCACACAATATATTGGAATTATATGAGACACCTTAGCACAAGTTTAATTTTAAATTTTTAGTTAGCCTCAAGTGTGCAAAGGTCTTTGAGCACTTGCTCCTGTTGTTTCATGTCTCTCAGTGTAGAAACTGCTCGTGATATCAACAAAACGTTTGGTGAGGAAATGACTTGTGAGTGGTCAGCTGGAAAATGGTTTAACCAATTTAGCAGTGGAGACCTGAGCCTTGAAGATCATGAGCATCTGTCATTGATGACGGTCAGTTAAAGACCGCCATTGAGAAAGATCCATGTAAAAACACTTGAGAACTGGTAAAAGAACTTCAAGTTAGCAAGAAAAATGCCTGTAACCATTTGCATGTGATTGGAAATAAAAAAAAGCTTGATGATTTGAATGAAAATCAGAAAATGTGCAGATATGAAATTTGCTTCTCCATAACCAGACCAAACCATCTCTTGACCATATTGTAACTTGCGATGGAAAGTGGATTCTGTACAATAATAAAAAAAAGGTCTTCACAGTGGTTGGACCAAAATGAAGCACCGAAAACCTTCCCTAAACCTGAGCTCTTCAAAAGGAAGGTTATGGTGACTGTTCGGTGGTGTACTGCTGGATTCATCCACTATAACTTCTTAAAACCTGGTAAAACCATAACTGCAGAAACATTGCCATGAAAATGCCAAAATGAATGAAAAACTGCCACTTCTCCATCTAAGACTGGTCAACAGAAGAGGGCCAATCATTTTTCATGACAATGCTTGACCACACGTTTCACTAATGATGCTCTAGAAGTTGAGGGAACTTGGAACTTGGCTACAAAGTTCTTCCCTACCCTACTTAATCCCCAGACCTTTCTCCTATTGACTATCACTTTTTCAAGCACCTTGATGGTTTCCTGTGAGAGAAAGAGTTCAAAAATCAATCCTATGCTAACAGTGCATTTAAAGAGTTCATCAGCTCCAGAACTCTAAATTTTTATGTTACCGGAATAAACAAACTTGCAACACAGCAAAAATGTGTTGATTGTAATGGTACTTACTTTGATGTATAAATTTTCTGCATTGAAATAGATTGTGATGAATTTCATGTTTCAAAACATTGCTTACTTTTTACAGCCTGACATATATATATATATATATACATATATCATCATCATCATCATTTAGCGTCCGCTTTCCATGCTAGCATGGGTTGGACGGTTCAACTGGGGTCTGTGAAGCCGGAAGGCCGCATCAGGCCCAGTCTGATCTGGCAGTGTTTCTACGGCTGGATGCCCTTCCTAACGCCAACCACTCCGTGAGTGTAGTGGGTGCTTTTTACGTGCCACCAGCACAGGTGCCAGACGGAGCTGGCAAACAGCCACGAGCGGATGGTGCTTTTACGTGCCACCGGCACGGGGGCCAGGCGAGGCTGGCAATGGATATGAACGGATGGTGCTTTTATGTGTGTGTCCGTTGCACACGTATGCGCACACGCACTTACACGTTCACGCATGCGCACGCACAAGTATGCACATGCACACTTACACGTTCGCGCATGCACATGTACGAGAATGCGCACGTACGCGCATGTGCACTAACACGTTCGCACAAGCACAATTACACGTTCGCGCATGCGCACTTACACGTTCGCGCATGCGCACGGACACGTTCGCGCATGCGCACTTACACGTAAATATAACAATATTACAAAGAATATAGTAAAATAACTTAGTTATCATTAAGCTAGTGTTAGGAACATAAATTGTGACTAAGGTTTGGTGGAAGATTTTAATTCAAAATTTATGAAATCAAGACGTTTGTACTCAGAGCCAGATCCAGTTTCAGCTGGGTTGGTATCAAAAGGGTTAAAGAAAGAAAGAAAGAACATAACAGAAGGAATATATATATATATATATACACCAATGCTGGTGCGTTTATATCCCCATAATGTAGCAGTTCAGCAAAAGGAACTGATAGAATAAGTACTAGGCTTACAAAAATGGGGTCAAGTTCTTCGACCAATACCCTTTAAGGCAATGCTACATCATGGCTACAGTCAAATGACTGAAACAAGTAAGAGAATAAAGTTTAAATGACTGAAACTGGTACAAAATAATTGAAAGAATTTTATGAAATATTGTTTTACAATTTCATATACCTTCAATATTTCTTGTTTTTTTGGTAAATAGATAATAATACAGTCTCCTTCATTTTAATTATCATTTTTTACAAGGAATGTTTCCTTCAGGAGCATACCTTTTGGGGTCTTTAAGTGCAGCGTAGATTTCACTACATTCTGGAAAAGAAAAACAGAAAGTTAATAAAATAATGAGCTCTAGTATGGGTATAATATGTCCCAAATTTATTGTCGGGTAGGAAGCAGTTGGTTACTCAGCTCAAGTACTTAACCAGTAATTAGTTTATTTATTCTAAAATTATGAAAGCCAAAGTGACTTTGTGTGTATTCACAATCAGGACATAGTGTAGATCATTTCCCTTAGGGATCAATCCTTCAACTGCTCTGTCTGGATTAAGGCATTGTTTTCTAGCCAACATTCTCATGTAACAACAGCAATACTAAATCATGTATGCAATCTGGTAAATATCCCTTCTAACATATATTTTGGCCAACCATACCATGTGGTATTTGTGATAAATTGTTAGCTAACTTCAAAGACCTACTTCTCTTTTCATGCCAAAATGCAAGACAGAACATTCTAAAATATTTTGACAATTTCTTATAAATATATTCTTCCACCTTGATCATTCCATATTTCACCATAATACAACCAAGAAGGTATGTTTTCTGGATCAAGCCACTAAATTCATTTATTTTATAATCATTTTATAAAGCATAGCTGAATTGTGTCAGAAACCTATTCAATGCAATACCATGAAATATATTGTCCCTTCATAGGATAAAATATTCTGACAGAACCGTCCTAAAAGTGATCAATTCCTAGGGATATCTGAGGAAGGAATTTTTATATTCTGAAATATCATATCAGACTATGGATGATTAAATTACACCAGTTATTATAGTCCATCATTGTTATTATGGTGCATTGCTGTGTCATTCAAGACACATTCATCATCATCATCATCATCATCGTTTAGCGTCCGTTTACCATGCTAGCATGGGTTGGACGGTTCAACTGGGGTCTGTGAAACTGGAAGGCTTCATCAGGCCTAGTCAGATCTGGCAGTGTTTCTATGGCTGGATGCCCTTCCTAACGCCAACCACTCCGTGGGTGTAGTGGGTGCTTTTTACGTGCCACCCGCACAGGTGCCAGACAGAGCTGGCAAACGGCCACGAACGGATGGTGCTTTTTATGTGCCACCGGTACGGGGGCCAGGCGAGGCTGGCAATGGACACAAACGGATGGTGCTTTTTACGTGCCACCGGCACGAGGCCAGTCGGGGCAGCGCTGGCAACGGTCACGAACAGATGGTTCTCTTACTTGCCACCAGCACTGGTAACACATCTGCAATTTCCATTGATCGATTTCGATTCTGATCCTCACTTGCCTTAACAGGTCTTCACAAGTAGAGTTTTGTGTCCCAAGAAGGGAAGGTATGCATACGTAGGCTGGCTCCATCCCATGTAGAAGGCCACGGGTTATGGTCTCACTTGTCCTGCCGGGTCTTCTCGCGCACAGCACACTTCCAGAGGTCTCGGTCTCTAGTCATTTCCTCAGTGAGACTTAAAGTTCGAAGGTCGTGCTTCACCACCTCATCCCAGGTTTTCCTGGGTCTGCCTCTTCCACAGGTTCCCTCAACCACTAGGGTGTGGCACTTTTTCACACAACTATCTTCATCCATTCTCACCACATGCCCATACCAGCGCAAACGTCTCTCTTGCACACAACAACTGATGCTTCTTAGGTCCAGCTTTTCTCTCAAGGTACTTACACTCTGCCAAGTATGAGTACTGACATTACACATCCATCGGAGCATACTGGCTTCATTTCTTGCAAGCTTACGCATATCCACAACAGTCACGGCCCATGTTTCACTGCCATGTAGCATGGCTGTTCGTACACACGCATCATACAGTCTGCCTTTCACTCTGTGCGAGAGGCCTTTTGTCACCAGCAGAGGTAAGAGCTCTCTGAACTTTGCCCAAGCTATTCTTACTCTAGCAGTTACACTTTCAGCACACCCGCCCCCGCTGCTGACTTGGTCCCCTAGGTAAGGGAAACTATCCACTATTTCTAGTTTTTCTCCCTGGAAAGTGACGGAAGTTGGTCTCAGAGCATTTTCAGTGTTTATTGTTCCTGAGTATCTGCCACATACAAAAACCATCTTCCTAGTTAGCCTTCCTTTGACATTGCTGCATCTCTTATGTGTCCATAGCTTACACTTGGTGCATCTTATAGAGTTTCTACCTACACCTTTTCTACAGATCGAGCAGGGCCATCTACCTGAAGGCGTTTATGATTTGTCTACCTTCCTACTGATTACGACTTTGGTTTTAGCTAAATTGACTCTGAGGCCCTTCAATTCTAATCCTTGTTTCCACACCTGAAACTTCTCCTCCAGTTCTGATAATGACTCAGCAATTAGAGCATAGAGGAGCTCCCAGGGGCATCCTGTCTTGAATTCCTCCGTTATTGCCTGGAGGACTATGATAAATAGAAGGGGGCTGAGGACTGAGCCTTGATGGACCCCTACCTCTACCCAGAATTCTTCACTATACTCGTTGCCAACCCTCACCTTACTAGCAGCGTCCCTATACATGGCCTGCACAGCTCTCACTAACCATTCATCTATCCCTAGTTTCCTCATTGACCACCAGATAAGGGATCGGGGGACCCTGTCGAAGGCTTTCTCCATGTCAACAAAAGCCAGGTACAGGGGCTTATCTTTGGCTAGGTATTTCTCCTGCAGCTGCCTTACCAGGAATATAGCATCAGTAGTACTTTTCCCTGGCACAAACCCAAACTGCATCTCATCTAAACTAACTCTCTAATTAGTTGGGCTATGACCCTCTCCGTAACCTTCATTACCTGATCCAACAGCTTGATACCTCTGTAATTATTTGTATCTAAAGTGTCACCTTTACCTTTGTAGCAGTTGACTATTATGCTGCTACACCAGTCATTGGGTATGACTCCTTTGTGTATCACCTGATTAACTATCAGTGATTCCTGATGGGCCTGGGGCTTTCCCTGTCTTCATGCTTCTAATTGCCTTAACTACCAAGGAACTATCAACTCGGATAGCTGGTCCCTCTGTTAGGTCAACATTCGGCAGACTCTCTTTATCCCATTCATTTTCTTTATTCAGCAACCTTTCATAGTGGCGTCTCCAAACCTCTCTCTTTGCATCCTCATTTAGCGCAAGTGAACCATCTTCCATGCGAACACACTTCTCTCTTACCACATCACGATTCTCTCTCACACACTGTCTTGCAACGTGAAACACCTCCAGTCTTTGGTCCTCACGGCGCAGAACATTGGCAAATTTTTTCTTATCTGCTTCCCCTCTGGTTAGATAGACCTCTCTCCTAGCTTCCTTTTTGGCAGTCTGATACACTTCCCTGCTACCACCGTTCTTCCAGTCCTTCCAAGCCTGTCTCTTTTCTCTAATAGCCCTGTCTACAATATTGTTCCACCACCATGTTATTTTGGGTCGAGAGGGGACTTTACACCAGCCACAGATCTGGTCAGTGGCTCTCAGCAGGTTGTCCCTTAGAAACGTCCAGTTGTCTCCTACCCCCTGTGATGCTCTATCCCTTTCTACTTCGTCAAAGGCTTCAAGTAATATGTCCCTAAATCTCTGTCCATTTGCAGGATCTTTAAGCTTCCAGATCCTTCTTCTCCATATTGGTCGTCTTCTGGTTGTGCTCCTAGTTCTGATCCTAAAGTCACTAACTACCAGTCTATGTTGTGGGGTACATTCTTCGCCTGGGAAGGTTTTGGCATTTATAAGCAGCCATCTCTCCCTTTGCCTTGCAAGGATGTAGTCAATTTGTCTGGTATGTTGGCCCGATTGGTAGGTGACTAGGTGGCTGGTAGGTTTCCTGAAGTTAGTGTTGCAAATCATAAGATTATTTGCATCGCAGAACTCCAGCAGCCTGGTTCCCTCCTCGTTGCGGGAGCCATAGCCATAGCCTCCATGGAAGCCCCCAGCATGTCGTCCAACATGACCATTGAAGTCACCAGCCACAAAGAGAAGGTCTCTGTCGTTCGTCAACGAGGTAGTCTGCAGTAGAGTGTCATAGAATCGGTCTTTCTGTCCATCAGGTAGCCCCGACTGAGGAGCATAGGCTGATATAATGGTTGCTAAACTATGATGAAGCACTAATCTAATCTTAAGTATTCTGTCACATACTCTGATTACCTCAATTACTTTATCTACCCATTTTTCAGCGATAAGTATACCCACGCCACCAATCCCGTCAGTGTTCCCTGCCCAGAAAATCTTGTACTTGCGTTCCTTGCCTGTGAGGATCCTAGCAGATCCTCCTCTCCACCTTATTTCTTGCATGCAACATATATCCACACATCTCCGTTCAAGCATCTCGACTATCTCACCAGACCTACCTTTCAGTGTGCCAACGTTGAGGGTGCTATTTATTATTGTTTACAATATTTCTAAGTATTATAATAATAGTAATCAGACACTGGCACTCATGGCTTCTGGTCTTAACTGATTGGAAGTGTTATCATGTACATTGTTTTGTCTTGGCATAAAAGATGGGCTACAGCAAACATTCTGCTCAATACCAGAGATTTGCTTGTCAGTTGTTTGACCATAACCAGTTGAGCATATTCCTTAGTGGCTGACAATATGTGCATCTCTGGTCACGAGAAGAAGTAGTGGGGGAGCATCATAGCCATCTGTTGAGAGGAATCCTTTGGGATTTGAATAATTCATCTCTGTAAACATGGGTGTTTCATTCATCGTCCTTCAACAAACCTCATTCAGGGACATTTTGAGTGGGATGGGCTACTCGACCTGAAGAAAATTCTAATTGGGCTCCACCTGCAAGGTCATTTGCTATTTATCTTCATATGAGATCACCATGTCATGTGGTGACAGGTAGTCATGATGGGTATATTGGGCTTCATATATTTGTACCCCATATATATTTGTGTCACTTTGATGGCATGTGTAGATCTCTCACTCAATAATGATAATGATATTGATTATTATTATTAATATTATTGTATTAAAACTCACAGCTTATATTGCTGGGTATGATAGAAAGTGTCAGCTGTCCACAGCCAGCAGACTAAGGTGATACTTGTTTTACTGATAATGCTTCAAGAACCCTGCGGAGAATTATTGCAGTTCCAAGAGAATCAGATTCTTGTAGGTGTTCTACCTTCCCATTTGCACCAATCTTTTTCAGCCATGATCATAGTTGAGTGCCAATTACTGTTGGTTTCACGTCTCTTCTCTTCATTGACCACAACCTTTGTATTTCCCACTTTCAAGTCCACGTAGTTGTTTATTTTTTCTACTTTTTTTCACAGTGATCCTGTTGTCATCGGGGCATGCTACGTTGGCTATCATATATGTTCTTTCTGTTTTATTTACCACAACAATGTCCAGTTTCCGATGTCTTGTCAGGTGATCCCACTGGATCATTGCATCCCACAGGATTTTTCAATTCTCATTTTCGGCGACTCTTTCTAGGATTTGTTGATAATACGTCTTTGTTCTTCGGAGCATTCTTGCTACATTGTTGTTCCATTTTTGTATTCACTTTATGCCACTTTCAGGCATTCGCTAATCATGTGCCATACCATTTCACCCCTCTCACCACACATTCTGCATTTGTCTATTCTGCACTTCATATAATTGGTCTTTGACGCTTGTTCCTCACCTGTGCACATGTGTGCTTCTGTCTCTATCTCCAGCTCTCTCTCCTCCTCATCCATAGCCACTACTCCTCTGCATCTGTCTTGGCATTCACATTTCCTGCAAACTGACCATACCTTTTCTTTTCCTTCCATGCTTTTTCTTTCTTTTTTGTTTTATTTGTTAATTTCTTGTTTAAATTTTTCTTTAGTTACACAATTCTCAGTTTTGATGATGTCAGCCTTCTTCATGTGTTTCAGCAGTGGCTCCCCAGCATTTTTTATATACCACCCTAGGCTGTTTTCCTCAAAGTCATACAAGTTACTCCATGTTTAATAATTGTTTTGCTTGCATTGTCTTAATTATGGTGGTAACATTTTAAGTAATTGCACTCCCTTTTGGGGGTGTAATAATTGTTTTGCATTTGTTTTGATTTTTGTGAAGACAAGATTTCATTTATTTTCCCAATTTAAAAAAGTGTCAGATTATGGAAATTTGACTCAATTGTAACTTCAAACACAAACACAGCTGAAGCTGAAATTCATTCTTGCCAAAGAGGAATATAATTTCGTCTTGTTGCTGTGATGGAACTAACAAATGAAAAAGTACTAGCAGCAACGACTACAGTAGCAGTGGCAATGTGAACAGTAGCTGCAGCAGAAACAACAATAATAGCGAGTGTATCAACAACATTAGCAACATGAACAAGACTGAAAACAACATGAACAACAAGATAGAAAACAACAACAGGAGCAGCAATAATACCATAATGAACCTGAACAAAACTAATTCTTTTTCGAAAGCCGTTAGCAACGGAATTATTCTTTCAGTCGATGATTTGAAAAGTAAATCACTGCGATACAAGAGTGACATTATGAAACCAGGTGTTATGTGTCTTAGGGAAGGGGAAAAAACCCCCAAAAGATGAACAATTGTTTATAAATGTTTTTCTCGCAAGGAGAGTAAATTTAAATTTCCCACTCCGGCAGAGACCAAAAAATGCCTTGAAGATGTGTGGCCCTCAGTGCTACACATATTCAAAGTTAAGCAGTTTGGGACGGTAGCTGTTATAGGCAGCGGTGAGCAAGAAACCAGAAGAAAAGCTACAAAACTTGCATGTCCCAGGCTTTTGCAATGATTCCCCATTACATGGGTAAAAAGTTGACTCGAATTCAAATCAAGAACGTACTGGTTCACCATGATCCAGCGAGAGTTTTAGTCATTCTGGAGGAGCGTGGGGAGAACAGGACTGGAATTCTTATGGAATACTAGTTTCTCCAGAGGAAATAAACCACATTCCCAATTTTTTTCTGTTTCGCGGAATGCCAACAGATGCCCGTTTATATAGAAGGGAAAAAACCGAAGTGTTTTTTGTGTAGGAATACAAACCTCTTCAAAGCTTTTACTGTGTGGTGGAGAGGGCATGAAGCTCTCCACCATTACTACCAATTCATCAAGGTGGGGAAAAAACTACTACCTCACATCTGCCTTCTTCTTCTGACTCAGGCCTCACAAAAACAAAGACTTCATTGATATCACACCAAAAGGCCTTTTTGTCTGAGATAAGAGAAAACCTGAATCTGAAACAAATAGAAACTGGCCCAATTGAAGGCCCTAAAATATAACAGTAAAAAAACACAAAACCCATCACAACTCATTTTTACAAACATTCACAACCACGAAAACAAAAAGTAAAACAAAATGACCAGCAGTCACATTCTCAGGTACATGCTTCCTTCATCAACTTCACTATTGTTCAGAAGAGCAACATTGAATTGATCGAAGAAGTAATTAATAACAAAATCATTGTAACAAGTGGAGAAGATTTTGCAGAAATCCTCTCTAAACCCCCATGGGGCAGGATGTTAATTCAAGCAGATATGGATACGTATCTTGATTTGAAACAGAAATTCCCCTAGAACATTAGAGGGTTTAGTAAGTACCCCGCAACAAAAAACCTTCTTGAAAACTCCTCCCCACTCCCACCTTGATCAAAAAGAAGACTGTATCAACAGTCACCCTTGAAGACAAGGTACATTAACTCCATTCTCTTGCCTCAAAGTTAAATGGCTACACTTAGAGTTGGCTATGTAAATGTTCAGGGATTGAGTGCGGCTTGGAAGCAGGGTCACCTGCTCAACGATCTCAGGTCCTTTAATTTAGAGGCAACAGTAATTAATGAGACAAGAACTGCCGGGAAACATGCTCTAGCATTAATTTTCAAAGAGTACGAGGTATCCTCATCTTGTGGTCTGTTGGGAGCAGTCAGAGGTGTAGCAGTGTTATTCCAAAAATCCTTAGGTCTCAAAGTAAGGGCAATCTTCTTGGATCTGGATGGTATGTTGGTGATCCTAGATGTGAATGGCAGTGAAGGTGGTACCTTTAGATTGGTGGCCATGTATGCCTCTTCAGGGGTTGAGAGGCCTGATTTCTTCAGGTGTCTAGAAACATTCCTGGGAAAGTCTTGCACTTTAGTACTAGCTGAGAACTGGAATAGTATTTTCGACGCATGGAAGGACAGTGTGGGTTTTGTATATAGAAGGGGGATTAAAAGCTTTGGAAACCTACTCAAAAACTTCCAGCTGTCTGACTGGTATTGACTGGAGTTCCCCAATGTGCCAGTGTGAACATGAAGTAACCACAATGAGTCATCCAGATCATATCTAGATAGAGTATTTGTTAGGTCAGCAGATAAGGATAGCATAGAGTGTCCACAATTCAAATTGGTGAGCTACACAGACCACATATTTGTGATCTACACAGTTGATTTAGATAAGATGCGTAAGCAGGGACCCAGTTACTGGAAGTTGAATGCATGTTTCCGGCACGCAATGACTATGGGGACTGAATTAGCAAACTAGTTAAGCAGCAGTTGATGGGGTAATAGTCAACAACCGGTGGTAGATAGTGCTGAAGGGGGCGATTAGAGCAGAATCCATAGCGTTTAGCAAAGAGTTAGCAATAGAAATAAATAGATTAGAGGGAGAACGAGTTAGCAAACAAGAAGAGGCTATTAGTAAAGGTATTGCGACTGATGTGTTAGCAGTGAGAATGGCTCTTGACCATTTCTTTGAGGCAAAACACGAAGGTTGTCTTGTCACAGCTAAGCCCCATACACTAAAATATGAAGGAACTAAAACTGCCCGATGGGCTCAAACGGTGAAGACACGACATGGCAACAAAACCACGATCGGGTCTTTGACAAATTGGGATGGGTGTGTGCTACATGGTTCTGAGCAGATGTGTGCGGCTTTTTTGGGAAGGGCAATGGGTCAATGGTAGTAGTGGACCTTAGTTCATACCTAGACAGCCTGCCATGGCTTTTGGCAACAGACTCCAGATTCTGTGAAGAGCCGATAACAGCTATTGAAATACAAGTTGTAAATCGCCAGGTTTAAAAGGTCTGCACTATGAATTCTCTGTATTCATGCTAGATTTGTTTGGTGACCTCTTGGCAGATGTTTACTGCAATCGGTAACAGCACGGGAGAATTCCTAGTGCTGTTAGTCAGGGTGCGGTGACACTACTGAAGAAGGATGCCAATGTACTAAAGGATTTTCGGTCCATAACTCTGCTAAAAAAAAATTTAAGATTTTGGCAAAAAAGTTGGTGCTTGTTATTTGTAGTTTAATAGAAGCATAAACATGCACAATCCCGAACAGGTCCATCCATGACAACCTCAGTGGATAAATCAAAAGCATTCAATAGAGTCGACCATTGTTACTTGGAGGCCGTCCTTAAAGCGGTCGGTTTCAGACCCGTTTTCAGAGGTGGTCAAAGTAAGTGGTCATCTATCGGATCCGTTTAGCATCGCACACTTGGTCCATCAGGGCTGCCCACTGTCCCCTCTTCTGTATGTACTTGCTCTTGAGCCACTGCTGCTGAAATTGGAACAAATGAAGGGCATCCCTTTCGAACTGGGACTCGGAAGAACAGTGTTGGCTTATGCGGATTTGGCTAGTCTGTTCAAGAGGACTTTTCAGTCGGGGACTATTATGGATAATTTCCAGATGCTTTTGGCCTGGCCATGCTATCGGGGAGCACTACTGGTTCGAGATAAACTCTACAGGCACAAATGTGCTGTCAGATGGGATTGTCTGAGGTGTATGCAGACCAACAAAACCATTCTCAATGTACTCATTCAGTATCTAGAAATTGCTGGCTTGTGGAGTTATTATCAAACAGTTACTGTCTGTCTGTCATCCGAGTCATAGTGATGATTACCCCATTGCCCTCCTTTAATCAGGCAGGTGAGGCAGTTTTCTTTTGTCTGGTGGCTATGGCGAAAGAAATTGTCTGGTGGAAGGAATGGAATGGAGATAGAGACATTCCTCTTTGATAAAGCCCTCATTGACTTTTTCAAGTTTCACTTGAAAAGGAAATTGAGAGTTGAGAGGGAGGTGTTGTCTTCAAGTTAATTTATCAAAAGGTAGGTAAAAGTTGTGAAAATGGCAAGAGTGGATGGTACCACCACTCACAGTGTAGACCTGTGAGTCAGAGGAAAGGAGTTGTCCATGGTATTCAGGATGATCTTGGATGATGGGGTTCCTCGATCATCCCTAGAGGTCCTTCTGTATCATGAGGACATCCCATCACAATCACTTTCTTTTCTCTTCTCTTATTGCTGTATACTATGTATACTTCATTTAGTTTGATGTATACTGTGTATATTTTTTTTCTTTTATCATTCCATTATATGTAAATCCCCACACTCATCCTTCACCCTGGTGGCAAATAAAAGAAATCATAATAATTAGTATTGTCTTTGCACAGCTTCTAAAACTCTAACAGTTGTTAGCAGCCCTACTAGCTCTTCGTCGTTTCTAGCAAACAGCTTCAGATCGTCCATATAAAACAGATAGTTTATTGTCATATCGTAAAATCTGAACCCACGCCTGGTGTTATTTAGTTCGATTGAGAGTGGGATCAGTGACATGCCAAAGTGTAATGGGGAGTGGGAGTCACCTTGAAAGATGCCTCGTTTGGTATTGATGCTGTTAGTTTGGCTCATCCCATTACTATGGTTTAGAAGGAGATATGTGTTCCACTTGGCCATGTTACCGTGTAAGAATTTGGAGACGACAAGAGAGATCTAATATATTTCATGGGCCTTGAGTATCCAATTATGTGGGACATATTATTATTATTATTACCTTTGCACAGCTTCTAATGCTGGAGCTGTACTACAGTGTCAGCTGTTCGTTACCAGTGAACTAAGGTAACACCTCTTATTTTTCGAACACCTTCCAGAGTATTCAAGCGGTTCCAAGCAGTGCTGTTTTCTGCAAGTGCTCCACCCTTATTGCAGCCCCTATTTGTTCCATGTACTTATTGAGATTTTTGCTCAGTTCCCAGGGCTTCGACAATCATTGGTACTACTACTACCTTTGTCATCGACCACAACTGCTTAACTTCCCAAGCTAACCTGTCATATCTCTTGACTTTTCTTTCTTCCTTACTGCATACCTTGTTGTCAGCTGGGTATGCTATGTCTATGATCCAGCATAGTTTTTCTTTCTCAATTAAGACTGATAGAGAATAGGAAATTCTCTATCTCATGGTTGTACTGAATCATAAAATCCCATAGGATCTTTGCATTTCTATTTTCGATGACGCCTTCAGGTTTGTGGTCATACCAATTTTTTGCTCATCATCATCATCATTATCAAATGTTTGACTTTTGCTTTGTATTTGTACAAGTTAGTTCCAAGTCTCATTCAGAGACCTCAAGAGACAAGTTAGAAGTTCATGTTGGTGTTATGCCTAGGGTCTCATATATTTGGTTTTGTACATAGTATTGTTCTAGAGAATGTTTAAGAAAACATAAGAAAATTATGAGTTTGTTTTAAAATTTGAGACAGTATTTTACATAGGATATGGGCAGTTCCTATGAGCACTATCTTTTGAATTTCTGCCATTTTGGAGTTTCCTGGTATCTGAGCTAGGTAGCAATCATCCCCTTTTGTTATCATTCCAAGGGCATCTATGACAACAGATATCTTGAGGTTCCACATTTTGCCAATTTCTATTTCAAGATCTTTTATACTTGCTCAGTTTTTGGTAGGTCTTGACAGATACATTTATGTCAATTGGGACAGTCATATCAATGAGGAGGCCTGATTTTTGTCTGAAGCCTTTCATTATAATGTCTAGCCTATTCGCATCTATCTTTCTGTCTGTTTGAATGGTGAAGTTCCAGAGGAGTGAGATGTGATCATTTTCAAGCACTGGAGGTGGTTTGCATTCCCAAAAGTTTTTATCATGGGGCAGGTTCAATTCTGTGCAAATTACCCAGTGAATATACTGTGGTGCTCTGTCACGTCTGTTGAGATACTCTGTAGGTGCAAGAAGACTGCACATGGAAACAACATGATCAATGGTTTCATTTTGTTGTTGGCATACACAACATGTTGGACAACTACTGTAGCTTACATGTTGGCCTTGTAGCTCCTTGGGGGTAGGCTACTATGATAAACCCTTCTGTTTCTGATTTTAAGACAGAAGCCACTAACCATTGATAGGTAAGGCCTTTGTCAACATCGACACTATTAGCTCTCTTTGGGTATTTGCCATCGAGAGGGTCTTCTTGCCATTTATCAGTAACAATATCTAAGGCTGCAGTTTTAGCACGGGTTTTCATATGCTTAGCTTTTTCTTTGCTTGTTTCTAGTACGCCAAGTTCTGGGATTTATTGTATTTGGAATTCACTTAGATATTCCTTTGCCTGTTTTTTATTGAGTATGATGCTTACTTGTTTTCATGCTGGAAAATAGATATAGCTTGCCCAGCTGACAACAAGGTATGCTATAAGGAAGAAACAAAAGTCAATAAATATAGCATGCTAGTTTGGGAGGTTAAACAGATGCTCATAAATGCTTTCTGAAAGCATTCCTGTTAACAGCTTCCACGCTAATAGTAAGCAAGTGATTGGTTGCTAACTGTATTACCCTTGCTCTTATCTTTCATAATGAGTATTATCTTCCCTCTAGTCATCGAACCTGGTATTATTCCTCCATTAAGGTAATCCTGAAGTTATTCCTTCCACCTCTCATGTAAGCTACTGAGTTTCTTTAGCCTTAAAGTAAATCTGGTTCTGGGCCCTTCCAATTTGGCATTTTCCTTAACACTTTACTCATTAATGCACTAGTTAATCTTAGATCTGATTGCTTCTCACTTACTGCTTCTTCCATCACTTTCTTTAACCATACTGCATCTCCATTTTGATGATCTCGTTTATCCCAAATATTACTCCAGAACTTTCTAGCTTCTTCTGCATTAGGTTTCCGATCTTCAGTACTTTGTTCTCCACTATTTATTTGGTTATAAAATCTCCTCTGGTCTGTCTCAAATATTCTGTTCTGCTAATATTGATCTGGTTTTCTGATATCTGGAGAGCTTGACTGCTACTGCTATGATACTCTTCTATTACTGTCCCAAATCCTTTCTCTTTGACTAAATATCTTTTCTTGAGGCAAGATTTGCAACTTGTATTTCCTAACTTGTTCAGTTTCCAAGCTTCTATTCTACTCAGATCTTATCTCAAAGTCTTCACTGTATTTATTTTGTAATCTTTCCCTGTGAGATACCTAATCTTCAAGTGATTACTACTCTTCCTGCATAGATCAATAAGTTAGTGTCTCCTATATTTTTAGTATCTATCCTAATGATAACATAATCTTCTTTCCTAGTCATTTCTAGCAGCTTCCTTCTGTTGGTTCCTTTTAATGCTGACAATCTTTTTCTTTACTCATTACTTTCTGCAACTCATCTAAAATCTTCTGATCTTCCTCACCTAAATCTCTTAAGTTCTTGGCACTAGTTGTCCTTTCCTTATTGGTAGCGCTAATATATTTTCCTTTAGGTTCTTCTTTGAGCTGTATCTCTTAGGTTGTTGTTTGTCTTTCCCACTGCCTGGTCTTCCTTTTCCAGTTCTTTTGCGATCTCTTCTACCTCCAGTTTCTGTCATCCACTTTCTTCTCCTAAAAGTATTAGCTTGATTAATCAATCTCTGCTCAGTCACTTTAAACATACCCCTCTCTACCCAAAGTGTTAACATTCATTTTCTATAGCCCCTTCTTTTACGTTCACTTCTAAGTAGCACTGCATCACTACCCTGTTTTCTTTGCTGGTCCACTTCGTCCTCTTTGCTCTATTATCTGCTGATGTTGTATTAGGATAACAGTTGTGGTCAGCCTGTATCTTTACTGAACCACTGCCGAGCAAGAGGCCTTCCATTAAGTTCCAGCTTCATTTTCCCTGTTACAATCAGAGTTTCTTCGGAAACTCCTGTCTTTCATAAACTGAGGTAAGGTAACATTCATCACTATCGTCATGAGATTTTGTAGTGTAATGGGATCTTACCTATATAAATACCAATTTCTCTCCAAAAGACGCTGCTCCATTGACACTCTTTCTTCATGCAATCATGTTTCGTTATGGTAACCCAAAACGCCCTTCCGCAGACACATTTACCCACAACCATGCATCCTTTGCAAGATGGATAGACCTCTAAAAAAAGAGAAATTACAAAATAATATCTAAAGTGAGTTTATAACGATAATAATGATAACAACAACAACAACAACAACAACTAGCATGACCCGTGAATATTTCACGGAATTAATAGTAAACGTATTGATTTATATTTCAAAACTTTATCCTTAAAACCTGAAAGTGTATCCTGTGTTGTGTCTGTATCAAAAGATAGTTGCTTATCTGCGCTAATCATTGAAAAGTGAAGGAAATTGAAATACGATGATTACTTACTGCACTTTATATACTTTATACACTATTTTATAGACTTAAAACACAACACTGCCTGTTTCTCTGTCCTTTTCACCTTTCCCTTCAACTAATCATGTGAAAACGTTACAGACAGGCTAAGTAGCGGAGAAAAAAAACTTAGTTAGAAAAAAAGGAAATTACACATTTCACACACCTACCCCCACCACCATCTCTAGCCTTCCCTTACCCAGTGGGGAACCAGAGTGGGGTTGAAAAGTCTGTTGCTGGAACAAACTCTCAAGAAGAAAAAAAACGATCTTCCAGGTAACTGGAACCAGGATAACTCTAACCCTAGACCTGTGGTAATGCCACCATAAACATCACCTAAAGCAAAATGCATAAAATGGACGAGAGAGGATTATAGAGATGTGTTGAAAGCTTTCTGTACAGCCCAACTAGACCCAAACAATAACCTCATTGTACAAACATACATCTCATGGAGAAACTTAGTAGGCAACAAAGTACGCAGATATATAGATGCAAATAACTTAAATAATGTACGTAGAGACATCATTAAGAATAAAAGGTTAACTGACGCTAAAATTAGCCAAATTGGAACACAAATATTTCGTGGTTGACCAAATGAAAACAGCAACAATGCAGATGAAATAGGTAACAGATGCACAGAGCCCAGTGTATGAGCAGTACATCCCAACAAGGAAGAAGAAGAAGAATGAATAGCAAAGACCAGATATGCGGAAAAAGGGGAGAAAGTAGACCTACCTCAAGACCAACATCAGAATGGATATGACAGAATTTGAGGTGAATAATAAAGGGAAAATCATAGAAGCAAAAGAAGATATTATGAGAGAACTCAGCAAATCAAGTCTACTGATAGGATCAATGGAGAACCGCTACCAAAGTTCACATAATCATGATATATAATGTTGCTCTTAGACAGATCTTAAGAAATAAGGGAAATGACCTAACAACCCAAAATAACCTCACCTATACCACTGCTAAGTTGTAACTGCTCAACTAGGTATCAGGATGATATCGAAAAGGACCAACCACATCAATAGACCTCCTAAGTGGAAAGTAGCAATACAAAATGAGATCGAATCTCTGTAGGCAGATGTATCAGTTCTTGATGACCTTGCTACAGAAATCAAGCAAAAATATAAAATCAAAAGACTTTAAAAAGAGAAATTACAAAATAATAAATATCTAAAGTAAGTTAATAACGATGATAATAACAACAACAACAACAACAATAAAACTAGCGTGACCTGTGAATATTCCATGGCATTAATGGTAAACTTATTGATTTATATATGAAAACTTTATCCTCTTTGCAACCAAGGAAGAAATGAAACAATGAATACAACTGAAAGCCTAACAGTTTAGAAGGTAGGACAAAAGAATAAAATTCTGTCGACAAAATAAGATATTCAAGATGGATGCAAAAAAATTTTATAGGAAAATTGGCAAAAATAAGATAGAAGCAAAGGAGTCACCTAAGACTGAGGAAATGGAAGAGTTCTGGAGGAAAATATGGAGCAACGAAAAAGAATACAACGCTGACTGGACAGAGCGTGAGAAAGTGAGACTGAATGAGATTGAAGAGCAGAAATGGGAGGCAATCAAAATAGAAGAGCTAAGATGTGCTCTTAGGAAATCTCACAAATGAAAACCCCTGGACTGGACTGAATCCCTAACTTCTGACTGAATTGTTTGACAGAAGTACACCAAAATGTTTGCCTCATCTCTAAATGATGTAATCCAGAACCCAGAGTAAATACCTGCCTGGCAGACTGAGGGAACAACATACCTTCAACCAAAAAAATGAAGACAAAAAATCCAAAGAACTACCTATCAATAACATGTCTGAACACCACCTACAAGATCCTTACATCCATATTAACTGAAAGAACATATGCTTTCCTTAAACAGGAATCTCTCTTTCGACAAGCTCAAAAAGGCTGTAAAAGGAATTCTAATGGGTGCAAAGATCAATTATTCATAAGTAAAATGACTGTAGAGAAGTGCTGAAGCAAAAAGAAGAAACTGGGTATGGCATGGATAGAGCACAGGAAAGCATTTGATAGGGTCCCACATAATTGGATACTCAAGGCCCTTGAGAGATACAAGCTCTCTCCTGTCATCTCCAAATTCTTAAAGGCAGCATGGCCAAATGAAACACACATCTCCTTCTAAACCATAGTAATGAGATGAGCCAAACCAACAACATCAATATCAAACGAGGCATCTTTCAAGGTGACTCCCTGTCCCCATTATTCTTTTACATGACACTGAGTCCCACTTTCAAACGAACTAAATAACAAAGGTGTGGTTTCAAAATTTATAACATGACAATAAACCATCTGTTTTATATGGACGATCTGAAGCTGTTTGCAAGAAACGATGAAGAGCTAACGATGAAGGCTGCTAGCAACAGTTAAAGAGTTTAGCAATGACATCGGGATGGATGATGGCCTTGATAAGTGTGCTAAAGAAACTTTTGTAAGAGGCAAGCTCAGGTAAACAGCTTCCATTAAATTACATACCAACTCTACCATCAAGGAGCTTGACCCACAAGAAAATTACAAATACCTGGGGATAAATGAAGGGGATGATATACAAATTGCTACTATGAAGGAAATATAAGAAAGGAGTATTACAGAAGAGTAAAACTCATACTAAAAACTGAACTCAACTCAAAAAAGCACATCGAACTCTTTAACATCCTGGCACTTCCAGTAGTCCAATATAGTTTTAACATCATTAACTGGAATCTTACAGAGTTCCAGTGCCTAGACAAGAAAACAAGAAAAATACTGACATCTAAGAAGATGCACCACCCAAAAGCAGACGTTGATAGTCTGTACCTACCTAGAAGTAATGGGGGAAGAGGAATGATGCAGGTAGAAGTGTGCTATAAGACCTCCACAATAACAATGAACAGGTACTTATTTTAGTGCAGAGGACTGGATGCTGCAGCTTGTGTGCAAACACAAAAGCAGCAAAAATTCACATTCTATTGTCAAGGAAGCTTGCAAATTCGCATGGGAACTTGGCATTAACTCTGAAATAGTTGAAGAACTAGAAATCACTGCCTCAAAAAAAGCAAAACAGTTCAAGCAGAGCAGATTCTATGACACATTTGATGAAACAATAGACCATCTCGTCTGGGATGTCCTGTGCTGACACCAAATGAATATTAAAATTGCAATGAGAGGGTAGGACAGTATTTACATTGAAAAATATGTAAACGTTGCAAACCAGCACTCCTACTTACTGTAGAACATCTCCAGCTGTGTTAGAAGCTTTGTAATGACAATAATAATAATAATAATAATGGAATTTGGTCTTGATAAATGTGCCAAGGCTACTTTCCAGAAAGGAAAATTGAAGACCTCACTTTCAGTGGTGTTGGATGTTAATACAGTCAGAAAAGGACTTGAAGAGGAACAAACTTACAAATACCTCAGAATAAAAGTGGGCTCTGGCATTCAGCATGCAAGTATGAAAGAGAAAATCAGGGAGGTATGTTACAGGAGAGTTTGAGCAGTCCTAAAATCCGAGTTGAATGCATGTAAGAAAGTGTTAGCTATAAATTGCTTTGCAGTTCCTGTTGCTATTTAGTTTCAATGTGTTGAACTGGAATACGAGTGAAATAAGGAAGATTGACAGGAAAATCCATAAGCTGCTGACTTGCAATAAGATGCACCACCCAGAGGCAGACGCAGATTGTCTTTACTTACCCAGAGCTCAAGGAGGTCGAGGCTTGATCCAATTTGAAATCTCTTACAAAACCACCACAATCTGGGCTGGTAAAATATCTTGAAACATCTAACGACTGGATGCTAAAACTCTTTGAAAACTATGAAATATGTAAGAAACTTCCTTCTGTTATGAAGAAGTGCAAAAAATTTTCAAGAGAGTTTATGCATAATACCCTGGTTGAACAGCATTATGGAAGTGTGGCAACTGTAGCTGCAAAGAAAGTGAAGCCAAATGCTAAGCAAAATGCGTTTGAACAATTGGCTGGTAGTAGGAACAAAAACCTCTACATGGTAAATATGTGGTATGCAGCAAATAAGCTGATGTACTCAGCTCAGGGCTAAAGGCAGAGAGTGAAGGCTCTATCTTGGCTGCTCAATATCAGAGCTTATTGACCCGGAACTATCAAGCCAAATGTGATGAAAAACGGTGTAAATCCAAAATGCCAATACTGCAACGATGGGATTGAAACTGTGAACCACTCAGTCTCTGGATGTAAGGTTTTAGCACCTGTAGAGTACAAATCAAAAAATGACAGAGTTGGTTAATATCTACATTGGATAATGTGTCGGCTTTATAAAATCAAAACTGTTGACAAATGGCAAAAGCATCATCCTGAGGCTGTAACTGAGGGAGAAAAGGTAATGATTCTTTTAGACTTCCCAGTATGTACAGAATGGACCACCAAAGCAAATAAACCAGATATTGTTGTGAAAGACCAAAACAGTAAAGTATGTTTATTGATTGACATGAGAATATCCTGTGACCATAATAATTCAGCAAAAGAATTTGATAAGCTCAGAATTTGATAAGAATTTGCTAATCAAAATCGAAAAGGTGTGGCATCACAAGACGGCTACAATACCAGTGATTGTAGGAGCACTTGGAATGATCATGAAAAGGAATTGAAAATTATTTGAGAATGATCCCTGGCTTACCATCCATGCAGGAAGTGCAAGAGATCATCTTAACTGGTACATCACACATATTGAGAAGAGCATTGTCGCTGTGAATTTTCTTCTCTTTTTGCACACCCTTTATTTTATTTGTTTACTTTTTAATTTTTTTTCTGTCTTCCACTTTTTCTCTATCACATGACTTTGTAAATTAACAATATGGTATGTTTATTTAAATGGCCTACCAATGTATACAGTACATTTCTCTGCCCTAGGTGTCAGGAAGATACTTGGTAAGAAATGGCAACAATTGAAAAATGATAATGAAAATAATGATAATAATAATAATAATAATAATAATAATAATAATAATAATAATAGCCCTGATGCAGTACCAGGCAGTGGCTCTCATGGCTTCTGATCTTAACTGACTGGAAGTGTTATCATGTACATTGTTTTGTCTTGGTATAAAAGATGGGCTACAGCAAATATTCTGCTCAATACCAAAGATTTGCTTGTCAGTTGTTTGACCTTAACCAGTTGAGCATGTCCCTTAGTGGCTGACGATATGTGCATCTCTGATCACGAGCAGAAGTAGTGGGGGAGCATCATAGCCATGTGTTGAGAGGGATTCTTTGGGGTTTGAATAATTCACCTCTGGAAACATGGGTGGTTCTTTCAACATCCTTAAACAACCCTTGTTCAGGGACCTTTTGAGTGGGATGGGCTACTCAACCTGAAGAAAATTCTAACTGGGCCCCATCTGCAAGGTCATGTGCTGTTTATCTTGATATGAGATCACCATGTCGCGCACATATGGTTGTGATGCATGTGCCTGGTGTACCTTTATCAGACGGGTAGTCATGATGGGTATATTGGGCTTCGTATATTTTACCCCAGTGTCACTTTGATGGCATGCACTGCTCTCTCACTCAATAATAATAATAATACCACAAATTTGCTTGTCAGTTATTCGACCATAACCAGTTGAGCATGTCCCTTAGTGGCTGACGACATGTGCATCTCTGATCATGAACAGAAGTAGTGGGGGAGCATCAGAGCCATGTGTTGAAAGGAATTGTTTGGGGTTTGGATAAGTCACCTTTAGAAACATAGGTATTTTGTTCAAAATCCTTAAACCTTTTGATTGGGATGGGCTACTACTCAACCTGAAGAAAATTCTAACTGGGCCCCGCCTGTTTATCTTGATATGAGATCACCATGTCGCACACACATGGTTGAGATGCATGTGCCTGGTGTACCCTTATCAGACGGGTAGTCATGATGGGTATACTGGGTTTCGTATATTTTACACCAGTGTCACTTTGATGGCATGCATTGCTCTCTTACTCACTCAATGATAATAATAATAATAATAATAATTTTGACATCTATTCTAGTAGAGAAAATATATATGTTTATGGAAGAGAATAACCTCTTTCCCACTGAACAAAAAGGATGCAGACGAGGCTCATACGGATGCAAAGATCAGCTCCAAATTAACCGCATGATCCTTGAGAACTGCCATAACAAGCGCAGAAATCTCAGCTCTTCATGGATTGATTATAAAAAAGCCTTTGACAGCATACCATATTCGTGGATTCTGAAATCGCTGGACATTTTCAAAATTTCACCTGTGATTTCAGATTTTTTAATGTATAATATGTCACTATGGAACACGAAGCTCCAATTACATCATTCTAATGGAGTATTGCGCGCAAACAACATTAGCATAAACTGTGGAATTTTCCAAGGTGACTCACTTTCACCGCTAATTTTCTGCATAGCACTAATACCACTCTCAAGTGAACTGAATAGAACAGGATATGGCTACAAAATTGACAACAGGAAAATAAGCCATCTATTTTATATGGATGATTTAAAGCTATATGGTAAAGATGATGAAGAGCTTGAAGGATTATTACATTCAGGGATGATATTGGGATGGAGTTTGGCCTTGAAAAGTGTGCCAAAGCCACTTTTAAGAAAGGGAAATTGGTAAAGTCTAGTTCAATCGAATTAGATGTCGAAACAGTAATAAAGGAACTTGAGCAGGAAGAAACCTATAAATACCTAGGAATAAATGAAGGCTCCGGTATCCAGCATGCAAGCATGAAAGAGAAGGTTAGGAAGGAATGTTATAGAAGAGTTCGAGCAGTCCTGAAGTCTGAGCTGAATGCATATAATAAGGTTTTAGCCATAAATTCCTTAGCAGTACCAGTTGTTCTTTATAGCTTCAATGTGCTTAACTGGAATACCAGTGAAATAATGAAAATTGACAGAAAAATCCGCAAGCTACTGACTTATAATAAGATGCACCTTCTAAAGGCAGACGTGGATCGCCTTTACCTTCCCAGAGTTCAGGGAGGTTGAGGTTTGATCCAGTTTGAACTTAACATACAAAACCATCACAATCAGACTGGCGAAATACCTTGAAGCAACCAACGATTGGATGCTAAAACTTGTTGAAAAAGATGAAAGACTGAAAAAACTTCACACTATTCTCAAAGAGAGCAAAAAATTCACTGCTGATCTCTTAGATACCCACCAGATTTATCAGGCTGAAGGAAATGCGCCAACTGCAGCTGCAAAGAAAATAAAATTAATTGCAAAGACAAAAGTACATGAAAATTTAGCTAGCAGATGGGAACAGAAACCTCTCCGTGGCAAGTATGTGGCCCGTAGCAAACAAGCTGATGTCGACCAGAAACACACGCACCAATGGTTACGAAGCTCAGGGCTAAAAGCAGAGAGTGAGGGTTTCATATTAGCTGCTCAAGACCAAAGCTTATTAACCTGGAACTACCAAGCCAATGTGATAAAAAATGGAGCTGACCCAAAATGCCGATTCTGTAACAATGAGATTGAAACAATAGACCACCTAATCTCAGAGTCTTAGCACCTGTAGAATATGAAGCAAGATATGACAGAGTCGGCCAGTATTTACATTGGACAATATGTCGGCATTATAAAATCAAAACCGTTGACAAATGGTATAAACACCATCCTGAAGCTGTGACTGAGGGAGAAAATGTGTCGATTCTATGGGACTTCCCCGTACAGACCGACAAGACTATAAAAGCTAATAAACCGGATATTATTATAAAAAAGATGTGTTTATTAATTGACATGAGTATTCCTTGCGATCACAATATAGCGGTGAAAGAATTTGACAAGATTAGTAAATATAAAGACTTGCTAATAGAAATTGAAAAAATGTGGCATTTACAGTACCAGTGATTGTAGGATCTCTAGGAATGATAAAAAAGGTACTGAAACCTATTTGAAAATGATTCCAGGCTTACCATCCTTACAGGAAATGCAAAAAATCGTATTAACTGGAACAGCCCATGTACTGAGAAGAGCACTATCGCTGTGAAAATAACATCCATCCATGAATTTATTTATTTATTAATTTTTAAATACATATTTTGTCTGTGAATTTGCGCATGTAATCTGGGAATGCATACAACAAGCTTCTCTGCCCTAGGTGTATGGAAAACACTCGGCGAGAAACGGAAGAAAATTTGAAGAAAGAAGGAAAAAACATAATAATAATACAACTTGCAACTGTACCAAGACAAAGCGACGTCAGAATTAATCTATATATTGTGAGACAAAAGTTTAAAAAAACAAGAAATTGGAACAGACCTAGCCTGGATGTAGGGCAAGGCTACTGGCTGAAGAACTTTACACAGTTGCCTGAAAGGATCACAGCACAAATGGATTATCTGCCTGCAACATCCTTGCCTGGATGACAAGTGGATGAACGCTGCTATGCATCAAAGATCACTTGGAAGGGAATTTGGTTTCAAATTACCTGTTTCCCTCTAATGTGGAAACTTATGACCAGTGTCTTGGCAGAGAACTTATGCAACCATCTGGAAAGTAACAATCTACTTTCGGATGCAAGAAACAAAGTAGAGCAACAAAAGACCACTTATTAGTTGATAAAATGATAATTAGAAATTGTAGACGCAGATCAACGGGGCTGAATGTAGCAAGTCTAGATTACAAAAAAGTGTTTGACATAGTACTACACAGTTGTGTAAGTACAATAATGAGCATGTTTGAAAGAGCAAAAACATGGAGGAAGTGCTTAATGAATGTCTGAAACACTGGAATACTGAATTGATCAGAGAAAAGAAAAACTGAGAAAACGGATAATCAGACGTGGAATATTCAAAGGGGATAGAGTTATTTTACTGATTAACTGGCACCGAAATTTTGGTGGAATGAAGTGTTGCATGAAAGCTACCAAGCATATTGCAGAAACGTATCCACGTTTCAAACAAATATTCCTTCAGCTGCCTATTTTTAGCATTTAGACACAATAAAACATGAGAAATATTAACCACCACGTCTAACCCCAAGAAAACTACCGTGGGAGTTTCTGAACGCTGCACAGTGAAAAACAGTTGCAAGAGAGATAATCCCTGTTCATTGTGCAACAGCATGAGTCAAGTCAATTCCATCACGAATCTTAACAAATATGTTATGATTTAATGGAAGGTTGGAAGTGCAAAGTTTCTTATTTGGTGTACTCAGCAGAATGCACCAAACAACTTGATTGGTTGTACAACAGAACAATTAAACAAAAGACTCAATAGGCACAGGCATGACGTCATGCATAATAGCATGTTCAACAGAACATGCCGAACATTTTACATCAAACGGCTACAATTTTGAGGAACACCTAAGAGTGCAGTCTCTGAAAAATATTCCAAATCATTTTCAGTCCTCAAAATGCATGAGGACAAATATATTTGTGAATGACTAACATCATGCCCATGAGGAATGAATAGGTGAATTTCATCACATTTACACAAAACTGTTCAACTAAATATTATTTATCTTGTTTTTACTTTTTTCCTTTCTTGTTTTGTTTTGTTTTTTTTTGTACTAGTTGCAAAATTGAAAATTGATGATGTCATTCTCACCAGCATCTCGACGGATTTTGAACTCAGAACAGAAACAGCGAAAACAGAGGAGCATGACCCATAGCCTGACTCTGCAACAACACTTAAACCCCACTGCCCTCAGCTGATACTTTATTTGTCGATCCCAAAAGGACGATAGCAAAGTTGAACTCAACACGATTTGAACTGAGTATGCAGGAATCCGGAATGAGTATTACAAGACATTTTATTCAATGCTCCAACAACCTTGCCGATTCATTGCTCTTTCTATTTATGTAAATGGTAACATTTATTTCGTTGGGAATGATTTTAATGAAAAATAATGTATAAGAACGTAAGTACACTTAAGTTTAGAAATAGAAGTTCACCAGTCTTCATATATTAATGCAAATGACATCCGATGATGATCAGAGATCAAACTGATGTAAATATTAAAATATTGTTTCATTTGTTTGAATAATTTTATTACAAAAGAATGGTTGAAATAAATAATTCCAGACATTATAAACAACAATCTGAGACAAAACAAGGGTAACTAAATAACAGGAATCATAACACTGTTCTATCATTTGTGGGTTGATACATATTGGTTTCAAATTTTGGCACAAGGCCAGCAAGTTCAGGGGAGGGGTTAAGTCGATTTCTTCTACCCCAGTGTTCAAGTAGTACTTATTTTATCCCCCCACCCCTATGCCATTGAAGCATCCTGAGGGACAACCTAGATAGCGATTATTGACCCCAAAAGGATGAAAGACAAAACTGGTCTCAGCAAAATTTGAACTCAGAATGTAGCGGCAGACGAAATACCGTTAAGTGTTTCGTTTGGCATGTTAAAGATTCTGCCAGTTCACTGCCCTTGCCTTCAAATTTTGACACAAAGCCATAGGTTGATATATATTGAAAGATACAGGTTAACTTTGTTGCTCATAAAAGATTGATCAAGCAGGCATATGGTCAAAGACGTTCCAGCCATGACTATTCCATCTTTTTGTATATCTCAGAATACATATTGTTATGTTTTCTTCATTTATATTAATGAGAAATTTGGCTGTTATTTCTAAAAATTGAGCAAAACCATAGAAGCACACTGCTTGGTTTCCATTTGGAAAGAAAACTATATTGGATATCGTAGTCATGGTTACAACATATGTGGGGGAAAAATATTCTTACCAGTGGATATCTAGGTTTGTGGTTCATTCTTATTCAGCGGTTCTGTTTCTCTTTCCTATTTCAGTTTGGTACTTTAGAATGTATTTTGTATAAACGGAGAATCATTTAACCATTTCTCTTTTAATTAATGATCTACTCAGATGAGAGAGATCAGCGTCAATGATATAACAGATTGGTGGATAGTTTTAGTCTATCTCATTTCTATCAGAAAACTTGGATGGTTAAAAAGATTTACTCAGTATGGCAGAGAGTGTGATTGAACCAGGCATCAAAATGATTAAGTAGCGAACTTCTTAACCAACTTGGACTGATATTAAATTGATGCCAAAGAAAGGAATTGTTGTTGTTAAACCTGATAACAGATATATGACCAAAGGCATTCAAGAATTGACCATCTTTTTGACTAGTGTCGAGAATAATTTGAGGGAGATTTGGCTGCTATATTTTTAGGTGGTGGTATTGCATAGAAGTGGCTTGTATCCAGCTTTACTCTAGTTAAAATGCAAGGAACCAGATGCGTTATTGGTAGCAGAGACAATACTTTCGGTGATTACTGCAGCTGTTGATGTGTCCCTCTCAAGAGATGACAGCAGTATCAGCAGCGGAAATAGAGGATATTTATGTGCAATAAACGACTGGGCAATGAACAAAGACAGTGGTCCGTAAGCACACTCATGATGAAGACTTTGGCCATGTTCTCGTATGACACTCAAGAAGTAAATCCTATAGTGGCAACACGTCTTCTTTCATAATCTTGTCCTGAATGTTCCACAGTAATATTTATACGATAGATGAGAAATGAATACAAACCTGCATCAGTCGGAACGATAAGCAATATAAGCATAATCACCAGAACAGCCTTCATCTGCAATGGAAAAGTAAATAAAAGATGTGCTATGTTTGCAGTTAAGATTGTGCTGTTCGCAAGTTCACCTCACAACCTTGTTTTTATATTTTATTGTACTGCACGGCATTTTAGACATGTCTTCCACCAGAGATTTGCCTTGAGCACTTACATGTGCGTATGTGTGTGTGTGTGTATGTTTCTTTTACTTTTTACATGTTTCAGTCATCAAATTGTGGCCATGTTGGGGCACCACCTTGAAAACCCTTTAGTCGAACAAATCAACCCCCAGTTCTTACTTTTAAGCCTGGTACTTACTGTATCTGTCTCTACATTAAACGCTACATTATGGGGACGTAAACAAACCATCACGAGTTGTTAAGCGGTGGTGGTGAACTATAATGGGAGGTAAGGTTTACGATATCACATGAATATCGCCTTCTCCCATTAAATATTGTTTTCCGTGTAGTTCAGGCTCCAGCAGGTGAGGAAAGAAGTCATTAAGTACAAATGCAATTTACAACTGGTTTATTTACAAGTTTCACAGAATAGGTGAAGTATGCTGCTCTCAGCAACCATCTGTAGCTGTGTGCGTTTCATTGTGTCTCCATTAACTCAAGCCCATTGCCTCTGGAGATACAACATGCAGACAGGACTAGCTTGGAAACCCAGCCAGTGAAGTGTGTTCAACAAGCACTTGTGGTGAAAAGAGAATGAATCTGTTTTTGTTGGGCCCTTCTATACAGTTTGCCATCGTGAACCTCGTTGTGATCTTGCGCATGGCAAATGGATGCAGGTGAGGTCTTGCTCCAGTCTCGGAGATGGCATTGGCTGCCACGAGATCTCATCCAATATGGCACTGACTGCTTGTGCCACTACAAGGGCTTGCCCGAGTACAGCAGTGCGGAAACAGAATAATTGGAGCAGGCACAAGAAAGAGCAAAGATGGTAACTGATCGCAACCAACAAGATATGGTACAAAAATGGGACAAGTCAAATAGAAAAATAATTGCAAGAAATATAAATTGGAATGCACAAAATTTGACAAAATGTTCAACGGCAGAGTAGTGGGACTGTTCAGTAACACAAGAAAGCAATTGTCTGTCACAGGAAACAGAAAAGAGATTGTCAGATATAAATAGTTTTAGTGAGATTTTGGGGCCAATGCACAGTGCAGCCTGTCCTGGTGACATAGGGTTTGTTTATGTTAAGTAGTGGCGACGAAGGTGGAGGTGTAGGGGATGATGTGGTCAAAGGTGCATGTGCAGGTGAATGTGTAGGTGGTTGTAAAGGATGAAAGGTGGGCGTGTTTGGGGTGTCATGGAAGGGTGTGGTCACCTCAAAATGTGCCCTTTCAAGTCTGTCGATTGACATGGTCTCTGCCCGACCATTGATGTTGAGACTAAAAGTTTTGGGTGTGTGCGATAGCACACGAAATGGTTCCTTATAAGGAGAAAAGAGAGATCCTCTGACAGAACCGTCCCGAACAAAAACATGAGTCCATTTGTCAATATCCAGGGGGATGTGAGAGGGAACAGACTGGTCACGCGGATGCAAGGGTTGAAGACTTGAGAAATATGAGTGAAGTCTGGTGACATACAACGTTGGATCAGGAGGCGATGAGTGCTAACATTGTACCAGGGAGTGCCAGAGTGGTACCATATAGGAGTTCAGCAGAGGAGAAATCTAAGTCTGCTTTAACAGCAGTGCGACAACCAAGAACGATAGGCAGGAGTGGCGCATAGAGCAGCCTCCAGTTGCCTGTGAAAACGTTCGACCATTCCATTGGAGGCTGGGTGGTAGCTGGTCGTATGAATGTGATGAATGCCTAGGATTCATGATAATTCACGAAATAGGGACACCTCAAACTGGTGTCCGTGATCACTTGTTATTTTAGCTGGGACACCAAAGTGAGCAATCCAGTTAGAAACGAAAGCTCAAGCAACTGACTCAGCAGAAATGTCCACTATTGGAATGGCCTCTAGCCAATGAGAGAAACAATCGAAGCATGTCAATATGTAAGAGACACCATGACTGACAGGCCATGGTCCAACCAGATCAATGTGGACATGGCGAAAGCGAGCCTCCGGAGGAGAAAACTGTCCAAGAGGAGCATGGATTTTAGACGCTTCACCAAGGCAGCGATGTCAGGATGTGACAGTGAATGCAAAGCATCAAACACGGAGCGCTGGTGGTTCTCAGGTACAAACGGTCTGGGAGTACCAGTAGCTGTGTCACAAAGAATAGGGCCTTCAGCAGTTGGAAGTGGGAGACGGGCAAACTTGCAACAGGACAGCTTGGTAGAAGCTAAATCCAAAGTGTCCAGAGTTGGCTGATCCTGCGCAATGGCAGGTAAATCGATTGCAGCAGGAGATGAAAGGGAGCATACAGGAAGACAAGAGAGTGCATCAGCAGGCATGTTCCCTGATCCAGGTATGTGCCAAATGTCACTTGTGAACTGGGGAAATGTAGTCCAGGTGATGAAAAGCACAAGGCGAGTGTCTGTCCGATTTAGATGACAGAGCAAATGTAAGAGGCAAATGTAATCAGTATAAATCACAAAATGTCAGCCCTCGAGTTATGTTGAAAATGACGAACTGACAGGTAGAGCGCCAAGAGCTCGTGATCAAATGTACTGTACCAACATTCAGCTGAATTAAATTAACGAGAAAAAAACACCAAAGGTTTAGTTTGATTGTCTACGGTGTGCTGCAAAACAGCATCAACCACAGAATCGGATGCATCAACAGTTAAGAGAGAGGAGCATTGGGAACCGAATGTGCAAGCAATGGAACCGAAGCTATTTCTTTCTTGATTGACTCAAAAGCAGATAACACCTCGGCAGATAAAGTAATAGGAGAATTCTTTTTTGTGTTTGCTTTCAATAGCTGAGTCAAGGGAAGTAGCTTGTCTGTGCAATCACGAATGAATCATCTGTAGAAGTTGACGACTCCCCCAAAAAGTGGTGGAGTTGGCATAGTGAAGTGGAGGGTTGCAATGCGCTGAATTGCATCGACTTTGGAAGAGGTCTGATACTATTTGAGTCGATATAATGCCCCAGAAATTCCAGAGAGGACTGTCAGAAAACACACTTATTGGGGTTGATTCGGACATTGTAGGCACGAAGATGATGAAAGAGTTGATTTAAGTGTTGGAGGTGATTCTCACGCATGTCACTTGCAATGAGCACATCATCAACATAAGTGAACACAAAATCAACTTCATCAATAAATCTTTGGAACGTGCTCATGGCCTTTCCAGAGACCGAAGCTCATAAAAAGGAACTTGAAGCTGCCAAAGGGAGTAGTGATGGCAGTTTTTGGAATGTCCTTAGGATTGACTGGTATTTGATGGTAGGCACAAACAAGGTCGACCTTAGAAAAAATAGTACAACCATGCAAATTAGAGAAGTCCTAGAGATATCTTAAGGGATAGTGATCAGGAACAGTGACCACATTCAAACATCTATGATCCCCCACCAGGCGAAAATCAGAATCCTCTTTTTGTGGCAAATGAAGGGGAGATGCCCAAGGGCTGGTGGAGGGGCGAATAAGGCCAAGCTGGAGCATATGCTCAAACTCGGACCTAGCCTTCTTAAGACGGTCAGGAGCAAGTCGCCGCGAGCATGAAAAGACCAGGCCCAGTGGTGGTAATATAGTGGAGGGTCAAGTTATTAGGTTTTGCTGTTTGGAATAGCTAATCTACCAGCTCTGGGAAAGAAGCTAGGACTGAATGTAATGCATCACCAGCAGTGTCAACAAAAAATGAAGGACTGAGAGCAGCGTTGGTAGTGGCCTTTGCAGGTGTAGACAAAGACATAGAACCGTCAACAAGTCTTTGTTGCCTGACATCTATCAACAGGTTAAAATTGTTCAAAAAATCCGCACCCAAAATAGGATGTAGGAGATCAACTAGGACAAAAATCCACCTAAAATCCCAGCAAAGATTAATGTCAATGTGTAAGGAAACTTGACCATAAGTCACAATGGGAGACCAATTGACCACATGCAAGGGGATCTCTGAACGCTTTGGCTTGCCTGTAGCAAGACGCAAAGGCTAAATAGAGCAACTAAAACCTGTGTCAAGCATAAACACCTCGTTAGACATGCAGTCCTTCCCAAAAAATGCACGATTTGAGGATAATTGGCCGGAAGTGCTTGACGAGCTCAAACCCTTCGCAGGTCGGGGTTTCCTGCCAACTGGAAAGAACAAGGCTGAATGCATTTATGGGCTTTATGCTGATACCTGGTGTGGTACCAACAAAGACTACAACTAGACATTCTTTCGGTGTCCATAAATTAAGTACCAGTGTAACATTGGGGTCGATGTAATCGGCTAGTCCCCACTCCCCACAAATTTGAGTCCTTGGGCTTCCAGTAGAAGGATTATTCTGTGTAATGTCCATTTATTTTATATTTTATTTTATTTCTTTCAGATTCTTCATTTTGTGGGTGAACCATGTTAATAGCTTTTGAATGAAAATAGCCTATATCCTTGTATACTTTTATGTTTCAGTCATTTGACTGCGGCCATGCTGGATCACCACTTTTAGTCGAACGAATCAACCTCAGGACTTATTCTTTGTAAGCCTGATACTTATTCTATCAGTCTCTTTTGCCAAACCCCTAGGTTACAGGGACATAAACACATCAACATTGGTTGTCAAGCGATGGCAGGGGACAAACACAGACACACACACACACATATATATGACAGGCTTCTTTCAGTTTCCATCTACCAAATTCACTCACAAGGCTTTGGTTGGCCTGAGGTTATTGTAAAAGACACTTGCCCAAGGTGGTTGGTAAGTAAGCTACTTAACATACAGCCACTCCTGCACCTATATAGACATTTTATTTTTCAGAAAATGATACTTATTAAGCATACATTGAGTCTATGTTTAACAAAAAAAACAGTAAAATTATAACATTTATTGACATAATGAATTATTTAGCCACATGAGTGCCGCTTTGATGGATAACTTCAAAAACCCTATTAGTCATGGAATCTGTCAATTCCTTAACAGTAGCAGGTTGAACTGCCTCTGATGCAGCTTTGATGGTCACCCATAAGACATCTTTTGACTTAAATTGGCGTCCATCGGCATAAACATCTTGTTTAATGATGGACCAAAGATTTTTGATAGGGCTGAGATCCAGGGATGCTAGCAGCCACACCATCAACCTTTCACCCTGAATGCTGTAAAACTCTGGGAATGTTTGGATGGTCCTGGCAGAATGGGAAGGAGTATTGTCATGCATGAACACGGGATTCCTTAGAAGTGGTGGGCAGTGTGTCATCGAGCCAAGATTCAAGACCTACTTCAGCAGGTGGCTGCAGTCACTTTAACCTCTTTAGGCACCTTGACTAAGCCAACAAGTCTGTCCCCAATGATCCCAGCCCACAACATGACTCCTCTATCCTGTTGTTGACGTCGTAAATGTTGGTGATGCTCATCTCCAAAACAGACCTAACCATTTGCCCAACCGTCAGGTTCGTCAAGGGTTGCCATTGTTTCATCAGTGAACAGAACACAACTCACGTCTAACGTCATGTACTTTTGGGCTCAATGAGGCCTCAAACTCCTGTGAGGAGGTTCTTGCACGGAAGCCATGGTCCTGAGGATGCGATTTCTCATGGTCTGCGGTACAAGAGGAAGTCTGGAGGCAGTAAAAACGGCTTTACTTGTTTGTTCAGGTTTCCCTCGTAACTTGTGGCCAATATTTCTAAAATCACAGTCTTCAAGGTCCCACAATCAGATCGTTTCTTTCTTGGCACTCATGTGGCTAAATAATTCATTATGTCAATAAATGTTATAATATTATGGTTTTCTGTTAAATATATACTCATTACCCTTCATTTTCTGAAGAAAAAAAATGTCTAGATGGGCTATTTTCATTCAAAAGCTATTAGCATGGTTTACCCAAAAAGTGACGAATCTGGAATAAAAAAGAAAGGACATATCACAGAATAATGGAAACATAAAAATGGTGTTGCCATAGTGTGCAAACCAGCTGGGAAAAGTTTTATCAAAATCGATTCACAGAAAACCAAGAAATCCTAAATTTCATTCCTAAAATTTTAGCGTGGCTCTGGGTGTGTGTGTGCATATATATATATATATATATATATATTATATATATATATATATAATATATATATATATATATATTATATATATATATATAATATATATATATATACATACACACACACATACATACATGTGTATGTGTATATATATATATATATATATACATACACACACACATACATACATGTGTATGTGTGTGTGTAACGCTATACGAGCACACACATGTACACTCGTAAATATCCATGTACACATACACACCCATATTGTACTTAAGTCTTGTCTACTTCACGTGGTTGAGCGCCAGCATTTGACTCTTCTTGGAGGCCTTCTGACATATTCTCGCTTATTAGAAAGCAAAACAACCCATGCTACATGACAAAGACAGTGAAGTTTGGGGTTAAGAGTCTGATGATTTGCGGATACATAAAAAGTGATGGTTCAAGAAAGTTGGTTAAAATTGACAGTAACTTGAATAATGCAAAATACATCTTGTTGCTGAAGGGCAATTTGAAACTAAACTTTTCAACACGAAGGAGCTCCATGCCATAGATTGTGTGCAGCACAACAAAGTCTGGCTGATGAAGGTGTTACCGTATTCAAAGATTGGCCTGCTCAGAAACCTGACTTAAATATCAATGAGCAAATGTGAACAGAAATAAAGAGAAGAGTGCGTCAGAAGAATCCATGCAATCTTGAAGAGTTGTGGGAGCTCAGTCACAGAGAATGGCGTCTCATACCTGTGAAGATGGTGAAGGATTTGTACGCATCTCTTCCCAGGTGCATTGAAGCAATTATTCAAGCGAAAGGAAACTACACGAAATATTAACAATGTACAGTAACTTCTTGAAATGAACATTATGTGATAAATTTTCATTATAGACATTTTTTCTGTTTTAAAACACTGTATCTTGATTGGTTTATGTAAGGTGGCTGAAAACTTTTGCATGACCATTTTTGGTGGTTGTTTCACATCTTCCCCTCTTGTTCAGAACCCCTACTACAAAAGATAATGGTTAGGTATGGAAATGACTCCAACAGGGCCAATGTTTCATCTGTAAAATACGCAATGTGAAACATCCACTTATAAGTTAGTAATTAGTAGACATTTTCAATAGTTTAAAGTGGACAAAACCTTTTGCACAGTACTGTATATATATATATATATATATAAAAGTCATGAGAAGTGAACTTTGAAATCCCAGCCTACTCAAATTTTACCCTCCACTCACCATCGAATCATTTTCCAAAAATGGCTAGTTTTATAAAGTTATGTTTTAACACACTGAAACGCAGACACACACATAAATAAATGTATGTTTATAAGATTATATGTATGAATCTAATTGTGTGTGTGTTTATATAAAATGTAACAATCTAACTTTCCTGAAGAGAAACCTACTGACTTACCTTCCTTATATAACGTTGCTTTGTTATATTTCTTGGTACAGTTTAACGAATACGTGACACATGTTATGGCAAAGTCAGAGCATATAATCAAGAACTACATAGTACCAACAACATATCTATGAAATATGCATGTTTGTATGTATGTGCATATTTATGACTGTATGCAATGTATGTATATATGTGTATATACATATATATACATGTACGTATATATGTATGTATACACACATATATATGTGTGTGTGTATGTAGTGTAGTTTGTGTATGTATGGATGTATGTGTATAAATGTATATCGATATCAGTATCTGTCAACACAGACAAATATGTGCCCACACACTTATATATATGTTCACTGCATGTGTACATGTGTGTACATTTCTTCTATATATTGTCATTAGTAATTTATCATCTATAAAATACTAAGAAATAATCCATTAAACACCCATTTACCACAGCAATTATATACTTATGTCCAATTTACAAGTCACAATTTCTATAGAAAAAGTGCCAAGTGTTATTCACATGGGTGTAGAAGGGGTTTCACATATACAGGTATTTATAAGGTATTTAGGTATTTGTTGCTGTTGTTGTTGTGTAGTAAAATTCATCCAATTTAACGTGACCTTGACCTGTCCAACGTATCTCACAAATGGTCAAGAGTGTTCAGATGACAATTTTGCTTTTCTCGAATCACTTGTCTCAGTTTTCTGTTTTGGTATTATGTACTCCCCATGTTGCAATTGTGGTGACCTTGTTTGGCAGAAAGAAGATCAGGTGTGCAATGGTGACACCACTATCAAAAAAATGTAAACTGGTGGGCTAACAACTGGTATGGCATTACACTGATATCAGTGCCTGACAAAAAGCTTTGCAGTGCTCTTTTGAATAAATTAAGGCAGATTGATACTGTGCTGAGAGAAGCAAGCAGGTTTTCAGAGCAGTAGAACCTGTACGCAGAGATTTTTGTGTTGTGAAATAGAATCGAGCAGAGAAGATAGAGTGCATCTGCTTATTAATTTAATCGACTTTTACAAGTAGAAAGCATTTTACTGTGTTCACCATAATACACTTTGAAATATCTTGAGGGTATATGGTATCCCGAGCAGATGTATTGAGATCTTTAAGTGTCAATATAAGATCTTGCAGTGTTACAGGAAGACCAACAACGAATCTGCCGATATTTTCGAAATTTCTACTGGAGTGAGACAGACTTGCATCTCGTTCATGGAAACCAGGAAAACTGACAAGTTTGAATTTCGCAGATGACTTGGTGTTAGTACGCTACAGCAGAGCTGTGCCATGACAGATAGCCAATACAGTTTGGAGGCAAAATAAAGTCTACGGATTAGCGATGAAAAGGCTCCGATCATGTAAATTGTTGAATCACAAACACAACCTCTCTACCTCAGACAAGTCGAAATCAAGAATGTCGATATATCTCGGAAGCTGTAAATCCAACGAGGGTGAAGCAGTAGTTGAAGTTAAGACCAGAATAGATAAAGCAGCATCAGTATTCCAAACCTTCTTCCGATATGGCACCAGTAAGAAAATAAAGCTGAAGCTATATTCATTTATTGTTATACCAAAAATCTTTTACTTCTGTGAAACCTGTAAAAAGACAGTGAAGACCTTTCAATTGTTGGATGTGTTCCATTGTTCGATCCAGGGTATCTCTTACCAGGACAGAATGAGAAATGAAGAGGCAATGAGAAGAGCTGGCATGGAAATTTTGAAGGATGTATTGGCTGAGCAACAGGTACGGTTTATTGATCATTTGCTTTGACTACCGCATCGTGTTGGAGTGGATGCGGTAAGGAAGATGTGGTGCAGTCGCAGAACGTTCTGGAATAACATGATAGCTATGGGAATCGACGTGAATGGAGGAAAATGAGCCATTGGGACATGTGCATACGCACATGTGGGAGAGAGAGAGAGAGAGAGAGAGAGAGAGAGAGAGATCTTTGTTAATGGGAATATAAGGAACGAAACTTCTTCAAAGATATCACCGGATGCATCATAAGATATGAAATAGGAAATATATGTATGTTCACTGGGTTTGTAAAAGAGAGCAAAGCTACAGGAGACTATATAAGGAAACTACAGGAGACTATAATTTTTGAGAAAACAAAAGACATTGTGACACACACACACATACATACACACTGACTGTCATACATATACTACCTGGATTTGTACTATCTACTTATCTCCTATTGAAAACGAATTGCCTGATTTTAAGAATATTTGGCAGCAATTTCTAGCTTGTCTTTCTATCACGTACTGGCCTCCTTGTTTGCATTTAATTTGTTTAATTTACTGCTAAGTTCATTATGTTTATTATAGACATGCTACATGCGTTGGTCTCATTTTATTATATCTTAGTAACTGCAGTTTAATAACTGCTTCATTGGTGATAAATTATTGCGCAACACAACTCAGCAGCGAATATATAATATAGATATATTTAAAAGCCTATTTCACCAGATGTTACTTATATTGCTGAAGTCTTTACGTTAACTATATACATCTACCTTGCCTTTTCATAGGTGTATATAATATATACATGGGTGGCATAGGAGTATGTTCAAGGAATTCTCTACGCAACCATATTGTTTAGGCTTAATTCCTGCACACAGCATCATAAAGCATTTTTGTAAGAATGACTCTGCAGAGGCTCACAGAATTTGAAAATTGCTTTGGTAGAAAAAGAGTTTTAGTAAAAAATGAGGTCAAAAATGGGAGAATAACACTTGAAATCGACTTTGTGTTCAATCCTTTTTTTTTAAGAAATCTATATTTCCTTTTAGCTTATACTAGCATAGCCCGTGTTACATGCAATTGAAGAATTAGACTTTTCTGCTATATTTCCTCTAATGAACTGGAATACCTATGGTTTTAACATCCTAAAAAAATTCCAATCATGACACATGTATCCCCTACTACTGATCTTTATGCATAGATTCCAAAATTCAAGTCTTGTGGAACCTGTTAAAAGGATTTTGCTCCTGAAAAATGGAGATCATGGAACTCTAAAATGTGAGAGTTAAGGCCCCTCTTGAGGCTGGGTGTCAACCAGAGAAGTTGAATTGTTGAGAATCTTTTTAACTTGGGTCTTATATGTAGTGTTCGAATTTCTATGAAATAGGAAATATATGTATGTTCACTGGGTTTGTAAAAGAGAGCAAAGCTACAGGAAACCAAAGGCCTATGATCACAATAAGCAGTCAGCTACCCTAGACGTAACTATTCCCCAATGTAGGATTCCTCACAATACAGGTGACAGGCACAGCCATAAGATGCATTACAGATCTATAGCAATTGGAAGGGCGTGACTCAACACAAACATTAACAACTGTGTAACGTGAGGGCTAAGGGGAAATGAAAGTGTCACCTCCGGAGTTTGCAAATGACCACTATACTGATAGGTAACTGGACAGAAGGAATTTACAATCTATGTCTTTCAATAACCAGTCACTAATCTGGGGAGGCCTTGAAATCAATGTTACCATCTGGGGTCTATGTGTGACCCAGTGATAATAAAAAGACTCAAAGGAGGTCTGCAACCAAATAACTGAACACCTTGCAACTGAATCAGTGGAGGCAAAGATGCCTCTCATTTACTTGACAATTTATGCACCACATTGCAGAAATCACAATGTAGGTATATCTCAAAGCAAACTCTTACACTGTTGTACCATTGAATTACAAATAACACCCATCTTTTATGCTCGGGTGGCCCTACCGCTTCCAAGAGTACAACTGTATTCGTCTTTGCTTAGATAAAATGACTAAATCGTGGGTGTCAAGATGAAATTTTATAAATATTACTCCATTTGATTCTAATATCTGTAGTTAAAATTTCGTCAACAGCAAAAATATATGAATTTACATGGGCATTATGGCCTTTAGGCATAGAATTTCCAAATTTCATAAAGATCCATTCAGTACTTTTGACCTAGTTTTGGATTATAAAAAATGACTAAAATTTGGGAGTTAAGGTCCCCATTAGGGGGTCTTAGAATCCTCATGAGAAGTGGAAACTTTGAGAATACTTCTTGATGTGTGTCAATTAATTACCCATGGTTGAAATTTCATCGACATGAAAAATTTATGAATTTTCATGGGAGTTCTTTAAGCCATCTCTTACGAGAGCTCAAAAACTCTCGTGGAAGCGTCATCCAACCAAAGTACAAATATATGGGAAATTACCACCTGTAGCATCTCTTGTGAAAGGTAGAAGAGTCCAGTTTGCTGGACATTGTTGTAGAGCTGAAAACGAGGTAATTTCTACTCTTCTCCTCTGGAAGCCATCTGCTCGCGATACCAGAGGGCGCACACTCTCCTACCCTGATGTAATCTCCAGGGATACAGGCATCAAGCAACAGGACTTCCGTAATACTATGATGGACCATGAAGTCTGGTGTAACATAGTAAACTCCATTGTCTCAACCACAGTCGAAATTCAAACCAAGCATACTGTATTATACCTGCCCTTATGCATTGAATCTAAGTTCCAAATATTATAAGGATCCATTCAATAATTTTGGTCCCTGAAATTGTATGAAACACACAATATTACCCTTCTTCCTAAGCTTGGATTTTGTGTTCCAAATTTCATTAGGGTCGGTGCAGTAGTTTTTGAATGTATAAGTCACACATGAACACACATAAAGACATTGACTTTTATATAACAGATATGAATATGCACATATACATACATGTATGTGTGTGTGTGTGCATATTATATATATATATATATATATATATATATATATATAATATGCACACACACACACATACATGTATGTATATGTGCATATTCATATCTGTTATATAAAAGTCAATGTCTTTATGTGTGTTCATGTGTGACTTATACATTCAAAAACTACTGCACCGACCCTAATGAAATTTGGAACACAAAATCCAAGCTTAGGAAGAAGGGTAATATTGTGTGTTTCATACAATTTCAGGGACCAAAATTATTGAATGGATCCTTATAATATTTGGAACTTAGATTCAATGCATAAGGGCAGGTATAATACAGTATGCTTGGTTTGAATTTCGACTGTGGTTGAGACAATGGAGTTTACTATGTTACACCAGACTTCATGGTCCATCATAGTATTACGGAAGTCCTGTTGCTTGATGCCTGTATCCCTGGAGATTACATCAGGGTAGGAGAGTGTGCGCCCTCTGGTATCGCGAGCAGATGGCTTCCAGAGGAGAAGAGTAGAAATTACCTCGTTTTCAGCTCTACAACAATGTCCAGCAAACTGGACTCTTCTACCTTTCACAAGAGATGCTACAGGTGGTAATTTCCCATATATTTGTACTTGCTAGATACAACTGAGTGGGCACAAAAATCGAGACACTGCCTAGTGATTTTTTTTATTTTGATAAGCCTGGTACTTATTCTATCAGTTTCTTCTTGTCAAACCAGTAAGTTATGGGGATGTAAATAAATGAACAGCAGTTGTGAAGCAGTGATGAGGGAGAAACACAGAGATAAAGACACACATACACTTACATATATACATACATATATATACAAATGATTTCTTTCAGTTTCTGTCTACAAAATCCACTCAAGGCTTTGGTTGGTCTGAGGCTATAGTAGAAGACACATGCCAAGTCACCACACAGTGGTACTGAACCCAGGACCATGTGTTTTGGAACCAAATTTCTTACCACACAGCCACAGCTGCACCTATGTATATGTGTATGCATATATATATGTGTACATATACATTTATATCTATATATGTACATGTATATATATACAAATATCTCTATATATATAAAACTGAGAATGTGTGTCTGTCTGTCTGTGTGTTTCCCTAAAACCTGAGAACTACACAACCAATTTTACACATGCCTTTAACTAAATTAGATGCTGTTTACATTTTTAGATTCGTCACATCATAAGCTACATTTCGAGCTAAAACATTTAAAAATTAGAAAAAAAGTTTGAGTCAAATATGTGAGGTTACAAATGGGAGGATAACACCTGAAATCAACTGAAGTCTAAATAGTTTTTTTCTTGAATAAATCTATATTTTATTTTAGCTTATATGATAGATCTCGATGACAGGAATCTATCCAACTGTTCCTGGTGGGCCTGGGGCTTTCCCTGTCTTCATGCTTCTAATTGCCTTAACTACCAAGGAACTGTCAACTCAGATAGCTGGTCCCTCTGTTGAGTCGACATTTGACAGACATGTATGTAAAGGTGACACTTTACATACATTATATGAAAAAATATTCAGTAGAAAAAAAGTACTGAGGTAAAAACCAGCGAAGAAAAAGCAAGATTAACACCTGAAATTGACTTTTGCTCCAAATATTCTTTTCCGTTCAAAAGAAAACTATATTTACATTCAACTTTTCTGATCAATCTCGAATACAGGAATCCCATGATGCTAAATATATAAAAAATATCTAAAATAAAAACTACTGGAGCCAAATGTGTCAAAAACAGTGGTAACACCGAAAAGCAAATTTGAAACCTAAACATTCTGTTTTTGTTTAGCTCATGATAGCTTTCATCAATACAAGTGTTGTGTTGCTAATCTCTTCAAAAAATATACAAAATGAAAAAAAATATTAAATGTGCCTAACGAAAAGTAAAACAATTTTCAAGTAATGTTGTTGAATAAAGAAAATGAATGGCATAAAGAGAGTCTGTCAAATGTCGACCCAACAGAGGGACCAGCTATCCGAGTTGATAGTTCCTTGGTAGTTAAGGCAATTAGAAGCATAAAGACAGGGAAAGCCCCAGGCCCATCAGGAATTACTGCAGAGATGCTCAAAATATCTGGTAGTGTCGGCTATAGCCTAGTCACCCATATAATAAACCAGGTGATACATGAAGGAGTCATACCCAATGACTGGTGTAGCAGCATAATAGTCAACTGCTACAAAGGTAAAGGTGACGCCCTAGATACAAATAATTACAGAGGTATCAAGCTGTTGGATCAGGTAATGAAGGTTACGGAGAGAGTCATAGCCCAACTAATTAGGGAGAGAGTCAACTTGGATGAGAGGCAGTTTGGTTTCGTGCCAGGGAAAAGCACCACTGATGCCATATTTCTGGTAAGACAGCTGCAGGAGAAATACCTAGCCAAAGATAAGCCCCTGTACCTGGCTTTTGTTGACATAGAGAAAGCCTTTGACAGGGTCCCCTGATCCCTTATCTGGTGGTCAATGAGGAAACTAGGGATAGATGAATGGTTAGTGAGAGCTGTGCAAGCCATGTACAGGGACGCTGTAAGTAAGGTAAGGGTTGGCAACAAGTACACTGAAGAATTCAAGGTAGAGGTTGGGGTCCACCAGGGTTCAGTCCTCAGCCCCTCCTATTTATCATAGTCCTCCAGGCAATAATGGAGGAATTCAAGACAGGATGCCCCTGGGAGCTCCTCTATGCTGACGACCTTGCTCTAATTGCTGAGTCACTATCAGAACTAGAGCAGAAGTTTCAAGTGTGGAAACAAGGATTAGAATCGAAGGGCTTTAGAATATCAACCTAGCTAAAACCAAAGTCCTAATAAGTAGGAAGGCAGGCAAACCACAAATCCCTTCAGGTAGATGGCCCTGCTCAATCTGTAGTAGAAGCAGAGGTAGAAACTCTATAAGATGTAAGCTATGGACACATAACAATGTAAGCTATGGACACATAAGAGGTGCAGTAATGTCAAAGGATGGCTAACTGGGAAGATAGCTTTTGTATGTGGCAGATGCTCGGGAGCGATAAACACTGAAAATGCACAGAGACCAACTTCCGCCACATTCCAGGGAGAAAAACTAGAAGTAGTTGATAGCTTCCGTTATCTAGGTGACCAACACAGTAGCGGAAGAGAGTGCGCTAAAAGTGTAGCTGCTAGAATGAAAATAGCTTGGGCAAAATTCAGAGAGCTCTTACCTCTGCTGGTGACAAAGGGCCTCTCGCTCAGCGTAAAAGGTAGACTGTTTGATGCATGTGTACAAACAGCCATGCCACACAGCAGTGAAACATGGGCTGTGACTGCTGAGGATATGCGTAAGCTTGCAAGGAATGAAGCCAGTATGCTCCGATGGATGTGTAATGTCAGTGTGCATACTCGACAGAGTGTAAGTACCTTGAGAGAAAAGTTGACCTAAGAAGCATTAGATGTGGTGTGCAAGATAGATGACTGCGCTGTCATGGTCATGTGGCGAGAATGGATGAGGATAGCTGTGTGAAAAAGTGCCACACTCTAGCGGTTGAGGGAATCTGTGGAAGAGGTAGACCCTGGAAGACCTGGGATGAGGTGGTGAAGCACGACCTTCGAACATTAGGCCTCACCAAGGAAATGACTAGCGACTGAGACTTTTGGAAATATGCTGTGCGTGAGAAGACCCGGCAAGACTAGTGAGACCATAACCTGTGGCTTATGCCACGAGCATAACCAGCCCGCTTATGCGCACCTTTTCCTTCTTTGGTCACTAAATTCTGCTTGTGAAGACCTGTTGAGGCAAGCGAAATCAAAATCAAAATCAATTCGATGACTGGCATCCGTATTAGCAGGGTGCAAAGAACACCATATGAGTGTGATCATTGACAGAGCGGCTATTCGAGTGTGATCGTTACTGGTACTTACTGGTACTTATGCCTGTGCTAGTAGGGTGCCAAGAGCACCAGCTGAGCGTGATCGTTGCCAGAGCAGCCAACTGGCTTCCGTACCCGTGGCACATAAAAGGGAACCATTCGAGCCTGATCGTTACCAACGTCGCTTCACTGGCACCTGTGCCGGTGGCACGTGTAAAAAGATTTGAGCGAGGTCATTGCCAGTACCGCCTGACTGGCCCCTGTGCCGGTGGCATGTAAAAAGCACCCACTACACTCTCAGAATGGTTGGCGTTAGGAAGGGCATCCAGCTGTAGAAACTCTGCCAGATCAAGATTGGAGCCTGGTGCAGCCATCTGGTTCGCCAGCCCTCAGTCAAAATCGTCCAACCCATGCTAGCATGGAAAGCGGACGTTAAACGATGATGGTGATGATAATGATTACTTATTACAGTCGTAAGACAACAAGCTGGCAGACTTGTTAAGTCGGAGGTCGAAAGCTTTGCAGCATATCGTCTGTCTCTACATTGTGTTCAAGTTCTGCCAAAGTCATCTTTGCTTTTCCCTTTTTGGAACTTGATAAAATAAGATCAGCTTGAACCCAATGTTGCAAAATGTTTAATTCAATTCAGTATTTAGGTATCTTGCAAAGATCTACCTCATATTCATAGAATCTGTCATAAAGAATATTCACACACTGCCGTGTGTTAATAATTTTCTTGAGGTCAACATTTACTCACTCGCCGCTACTTCTAGGCTTTGTCACTAATTTAGTTTTTTCTTTCAAAATTTGATGATGCTTATACATTTTTACATTGGTCACCTCCTAAGCTACAGTTTGAACTACAAAATTTGATATTTGGTTCTGTAGAAAAAAAGTTGAGATTTTAAATATGTGAGGTCAAAAAGGGGAGAATAATACCTGAAATCAACTTCAGGAACATACACGCGATGCTGTATACATGCTTTCGTAAGTAGGCGCAATGGCCCAGTGGTTAGGGCAGCAGACTCGCCGTCATTGGATTGCAGTTTCGACACAGTCCAAGAATAACATTTAAAAAATTTGCTATATTTTATTAAAACAAAACTGATAAACACATTACTGTTTTTTTCCAAAAATAAGCCCATGGGCTTATATTCAGAAACTCTTCATTTATAACCCCAGTAATTTTTTTTTTCCAGGAATAGACTTATTTAAGCAAATTTATTTAAGCCTGTATTTAAGCCCATAGGCTTATTTATCAAAAACAAGCAATATTTTTAAAATGAACTAAAGTAAAATCAATTTTTTTAAAAATACAATAGTATTCACCTAATTAGTCATCTCAAGGAGAAAATTAAAAGTGACGAATTAGCTTAATTCTACTTTATTAATGCTAACTACTAAATTTTAACTATTTAGTTTCTTTTAGGTGACAAATTAGGCAGATTCTACTGCAGAAATCTTGTTCTGTACTTTTTCATGTGTAATAACTTAAGACTATTAACATGCATGCACTCGCATTTTTCATTGTAATCCACTTTTTTGCAGGAAATGCAATAAAACTAATAAATATTCTTTTGTTGAAAAATATTTGAATTAAATGAAACCTGCCTACATATTTATTTCCTCTAAAATTAATAATTTTTTAGAATAATGGGAAATGTAATAATAATTGTAAAAAGTAAAAACTGTATAAAAAAATCTTTTATATTGAAAAAAGTGCGTAATACAAACTCACCAAAAACTAAAAAATTCATTATGAAAAATAATTTTCTATATAATAGTGAAAGTGAAGTCAGGATAGTTTCTGAGAATATCTCCCCATATTTACACTGTTTCGAACTATTGTTATTGTGCTTGATGTCATGCCTGTGTCTATTGAATCTTTATCTGATTTTTGATTTTGTTGTGCAGCCAACATAAATTAAGTAGTGTTTGGTGCATTCCACAATGCTCATCAAATGGGAATCCCTATAAAGCCCACCTTCAGTATAAATCATAACATTTCTGTTATAACATGTGATGGAGTTGATTTGATTGATGCTGTTTGCACAAAGAACAAGGCTTACAGCTCTTGTGGCTGTTTTTTAGGCCACAGTGTTCAGAAATTCCGATGGCATTTTCATTGGGATTTGAGGTACTAGTTAATAGTTTTCGCATTTCTATTGTATAATTGTAGGTTATAATAGGCAGTTGAGGAAATATTTGTTTGACACAAGGATATCATTCTGAAGCACCATTGTAACTTTCATGCAACACTTTTGAAATACCAGTGAAATTTTGTTCCGCTATCAGTGAACCAAGCATCACATGAAAATATAAATTCAATATTCATTGAATTTGTAACTATCTAATGCTAATTTCATGAATATCTCATTTTCAAGTTAATTAAACAGCATCTTATTTTGTAAAAAAATTTATCAGAATTAAAAATTCTTCATTAGTTAAGAATTTTGTTTTGTAAGTAAATGGTTTCAGTTTTGATTCCTCTTAGTGGCTACTTACAGCATAACTTTGGGTCAATCAAAATTTTGTAAGTAATATTAGGTACATGGAAACTGTGCAGAAGCCTGTCACAGTCACATGCATAGGTTTCCATGCACACACATTGTGTGCACCAATATTTAAACTCATATTTGTTGCTTTCTTTATATGCCAGAAAAATTTCTAGGAAAATTATAATCCTGAAGCCCGTGCTTCAGTTTGACTAGGTTTCAATGACTGAATCTAGTACAATAATATTTAAACAAAATTGAAAGAATTCTTTACAAATGTCACTTTTACAGTTTTATTTAACTCTGATTTTGCTTCCATTTATGGTAAATTTATAATAACGTTGAGTCTGTACTTCAATCTATCAGTGTTTACATGCAACTAAGCCTTCAGCAACATACCTTTTGGGGTCTTGAAGTGCAGCATAAATGTACTTACAGTCTGGAAAAGAACAGAAAGTTAATAAAATAATGATTTCTGGTATGAGCATAGTGTCCCAAATTTATTGTTGGGTAGGAAGCAGTCGTTTACTCAGCTCAAGTACTAGTTCATGCACCTTCTGAAATTCATTTCAGCCAATCATATCTTGTATTGCTTGCAATAAATTATTGCCCAACTTCAGATTCGGTGATAATTTAACATGCTGACAGAACATTTCAGCTTAGATTTGAGATTCAATAGAGTTCGCCTTAAAACAACCGGAAGCTTTGGACCAGACCGTTAAAATACGATTCATTCACATTAAAACTATATGTGACAGCAATACAATATATTTAGCAGTCATACAATTCTGATATATATATATCATGTAATTTGGGTGGTGATCTAATATAGAGTGCCAAAGCAGAGATCAGTGTTACAGAAAACTGTAACACTGATCACTGAGTTCGAATCCAGGGCAAGTCTACGCTAGCGTTAAAAATATGATGTAAAGATAATAACTATTAAAAAGAACAACCCAAAAAGAACAAACTTTTGCAAATATGGCATCAGTTTAACGCTTTAATGGGAAAAAAAGTGTGTACTAACGTTTTGGACATTCATCCTTCATCAGAAAAAGAAGAGAAGCATATTGAAAGTGAGAAAGAGAAATAGTGAGTCTATATAACAGAAAGATGAAAAAAAAGCACAGAATGAACAGGAAGGATTAGAGAAATGCTGTTTTATGTTAGAGTTAAGAAGAGAAAAGGAGCGGATGTAATCGGTGCATGTACCTATGGACATGGATATAAGAGCGGTAGTGTGTGCATGTGGTTGTTATTTTGGTGTGTTTATATATATATATATATATGTGTGTGTGTCTGTGTGTATGTATGTGAGAGAGAGTGAGAGATGACAGTATGGTAGTGATAGTGAGTGATAGATGGGATGTTGATGTGCAGACATGTGTAATCGTTGGGTGGTTGGGTGGTTAGTGTGAAAGTGTGTACACAAAGATAGTGAGTGCAAACAAGTAGGAATAAAAGAATGGAAGAAACACAGGATGGCAAAAATAGGGTGGTATTATTTTTTGTCTGTGCACACGCATCTTCCGTTTTACTTATGCCAAATTATGTGTTTCACCAATACCTCTACTTCGACACACTCACACATACCCTCACATCCTCAGTTACACTCTCTCCTGCTACCCATCCAACAATGGCTCAAAAACAACATCTTCCTATACCCACGAACAATGCCAATATACTTGCACACTTGCACACTTGCACACTATGCACACTTGCACACTTGCACACTTGCACACTATGCACACTTGCACACTATGCACACTTGCACACTATGCACACTATGCACACTTGCACACTTGCACACTTGCACACTATGCACACTCACAACCATTTTTCTAGCACATATTTAAGGCTTCAAATAGTCAGATCATATCTTTACTGCAGCCGAATGGATACAAATAAGGATCTCTCACCTCGGCACAAAGCTACCATTTCTGTTGGGAGGAATCAGTTTGTTATATTAACCCCAGTTCTTGAATGATATTTAGTTTATAGACCAAACACCATAAGGAAATAGTGGGACCAACGTGGGAGTAATTATAAAGTCAATCGAGCTGTTAGAAATAGCAGCCAAATCTCCCTCAAATCAGACATATTTTAGAAAAGGAAGGATCCCTTGGTTTGTGCTATTACTCAATGGCAAAGTGACAGGATGGACACAGTAGGAACACCAGAGTGATCAGAGGTCTGCTGGATATGGACTGACCTAGACCTAAACAGTATCATCAAATGGGGTGCATTAAATAATGTTATCCTAAGTACACTGGGACTGAATAAAAATGAAATGTTTATGGCTAAAATCCCTTTTAGTACAGCACCACTCGATCAGAGCAGATGAAAAGTTAAACAAAAATAACAACAAAATAATAAATACAAAATTGTATCTTACATAGATCTTTGCACATTTTGAAGGAGAGTGAAGTCGATTTGATTACTCCGGTACTCTCCATGTACTCGATAAAGAAAGTACCAAGTGAATATTTGAGCAATTAAATAAATTTCAATCTCCCACCCGTGAGATATCAATATTAATAATAACAATATTCTCTTGTGTTCTTACTTATATTAACGCTAGACACTCTCCACAGGACACTGCTCCATCGACATTCGTGCTTCCTGCATCCACGTCTCGTTACGGTAACCCAAAACGCCCTTCCGCAAATACATTTACCCACTACCATGCAGCCTTTGCAAAATGAATTATGTTCTAAAATAAAGTAAAAAGAGGAATTACAAAAGCATAAATGTCCAAAGTGGGTTATTAATAGTAATAGAACTATGTATAATAAATTTTTCCTAGGCGAAAACCACTTGGTTTGATTCTTAAAGTCAACATAATGTTGCCAAGTTTTGCTGCAGCAACCAATAAATCAATGCCTCTGTATTGTTTATAACACTCTAGATTTCTTGGGGATTGGTACCAAACATTTTTTCATACCATAAAGCAGTATTATCTTGGTGTAAGTGTTTATTTCACTCTTCAGATAAAGGATCAAAAACTGTTCTGGTTTTCTACAATTCGGTGCCCTGCCATAGGAAAAGAATTTGATACTTTTGATTTTTTTTTTCTAAGTTCATCTGTATCAAATATAGGTAAACTTTGTTTTATAACATTTCAATGATATATTGACCTAAGATGTTCAAGTATGATAGAAAAGTGCTCCCATTTTTGTTTTGTATTTTTCAGCTGTTAGGATTGTTCGGCTTTAGTTTATTCTTTCTCTGAGATCATGGTTAGAAACCACAAAGAGAGATAAGGAAGTAAAACTTGAATTGGCAAAGTCAGCAATGAACATGTTAAAGAGAATGAAGAACGTTTTTTGGCTACATTCACCAAATGGTGTATCATTTGGAAATATACCAAAATTTACAGAAACCACCAAACAACTCACACTCAAGATTATGAAAAATTATAGAAAAGGTGGGATTTATATGGATTCCTATTTGGTGAATACTGCGGAATGCACCAAACACAACTTGATTTAGGTTGGATGCAAAGCAAAAAAAAAGTTGTAAGTCAACTATTAATATGGAAACTAGTATATTGTAAAAGAAGGGAAGTGGACCTTGTTGAATACAAACCTTGAAAAACAATTTCATTGCTGAGATGACGGAGGGAAAAGAAGTGTAGAAGAATCTAATCAGAGTGCAATCCAGAGGATACATGACATAAAAGTTTTTCAGTCGTTTTCAGGAAGGAAACTGGATATTCATATATTTATCTTTACTGGTCTTCCAACTATTGGTTCTTCAACTAGTATCAAGTATTCTCATATACATTTTGCATTCAGTTAACACTGTGATACTCTTGTACATGAAGTCTTGTTTATTGTTGGTGCCCCATCTATGTAGGTCATACGCCTCACTGACCTATGTGGGTGTCTTGCATGTTGGACGAGATGCCTTCGTGCCTGGGTAATTAACCATCCCATCAGCATCTCAACTTGCGGGAGAAAATATTCTTACCAGTGGATATCTAGGTTTGTGGTTCGTTCTTATTCAGCGGTTCTGTTTCTCTTTCCTATTTCAGTTTGGTACTTTAGAATGTATTTTGTATAAACGGAAAATCATTTAACCATTTCTCTTTTAATTAATGATCTACTCAGATGAGAGAGATCAGCATCAATGATATAACAGATTGGTGGGTGGAAAAGGAACAAACTGTCAATGTTCTTAGATTGGAGAACTGGTCAGAAGGTGTACTACAGACTGAAATCTGTTAAAGTTATTAGAAGGAGAGTGGGTCTGTTAATCTGGTTATGTCTATCACCCAGAAGAAACCTGGACAGCCTGCAGAATAGTTTTAGTCTATCTCATTTCTATCAGAAAACTTGGATGGTTAAAAAGATTTACTCAGTATGGCAGAGAGTGTGATTGAACCAGGCATCAAAATGATTAAGTAGCGAACTTCTTAACCAAACAAACGATGCTTGGACTGTTATGAAATTGATTCCAAAGAGAAGAATCACTGTTATTGTTTAGTTCTTGGTTAAACATGATGAAGTAGATATATGACCAAAGGCATTCAAGAGTTGACCATCTTTCTGATGAGTGTCGAGAATAATTTGAGCGAGATTTGGCTGCTATAATTATAGGTAGAAGTGGCTTGAAAAACTTACTCTAGTGGAAATGCCTGTAAGCACACATACAATGAAGACTTTAGGAACGTACATGTCCCGACACTCAAGAAGTAAATCATACAGCAATAACAAGCCTTCTTACATAATCTCGTGCTAAATGTTCCACAATAATATTGATACGATAGAAATTAATACAAACCTGCATCAGTTGGTGCGATAAGCAATATAAGCATTATCATCAGAACAGCCCTCATCTACAATGGAAAGGTAAATAATAGATGAGGTATATATTCCGGTAAAGACTGTGCTGTTAGTAAGTTCACTTTACGGCTTTATGGCCTTGGAGTTGATCTTACTTTCTACATGTGTTTTCTTCCAGAAATTTGTCATGAACGCGTATATTTATGTGTGTATGCATGGAGACATACATGTATACATATATAATTTATACTATAATGGAGAAAGCTGCTTACTAATTAGGTATGTAACAATTACTAAAAGTACTAAAAGAAAGCAATTATTTAAGGGTTGACCGTCTGAAAATATTTTTATAAATTCACGTTCTAAGAAATTTCCTATAATTTCGATTTCTCAAGTTTCTTGAATTGTTTTTAACTCCACTTTCTCGAAAATTAAAATATTCATTGCATTCACTGGGTCCAATTCACAAATTTAAATATTCATTGCATTCACTGCAGAGTATTCCATTCTCATTTGCAATGTCTAGCCCTTATTCTTTTAAGCTTTCATTCACTGTTTAGAAAACTGACAGTTTATTCTATTAATGTATACATAATTTATTATTTATTATTTTACTAGCAGTATCGCCCGGCGTTGCTCGGGTTTGTAAGGGAAATAACTATATAAGCATTTTTAGAGAGTTATAGCCAAAAAATAGCAAAAAAATGCATTAAAAATGGAAAAAAAATTAAGGTAAATTTTTTTTTTAAATCGTTGACACATCGTAGATATTTTTAGAGAGTTACTTCCCTTATATAATAGCGAAAAAAATGCATTAAAATGGAAAAATATGATGGTAAATTTTTTTTAAATCGTAGACTCATCGTAGACGCGCGCTAATACCCAGAAGGGCTCGATATGAATCACGACTATAAGATACCCGCTTTTGGTTAAACTGCACCGCAAAATGTGAGAGTAGTTACGAATCTAAATCGTAGGAGACAGACACACAACTTCACTTTTATATATAAAGATATAAGCCACGTAGTTATATACGCATACTTTGTTATATACACATTCTTAAAAGAAAATGTTATTTTGAACACAACATTTATATAAAGAATAAAATATTTTTTGGTTTTTCTTTTAAACGGATGCATACATTTATTAATAACTATATATAAGTGTCGTCTGTTTATACATAAACACTGTTTCATACTGCAATTATATATACATATATATATATATAATATCGTATAATAAAATATATACAGAATATGTGTATATATTTATGTATGTATAAATATATAAATATATACTGAAAGAAGCTCGGCTCGCCAATTAATACTACCAAAATTTAACGACAGAAAGTAAATTAAAAACCAATTTACCTTTTCTGTATTGTTATGGCAATCCGACCGTCGGTGTGTTTTTGCAAATGTGTTCGAATGAGAAGTGAGTTGTGTTTGACGCCTTTTTTACTAATAACAAACACACACGTGTTTGTATGTAGTTGTTTGAAACGTTTGTGTTTGTCACTGTCATATATGTATGTATACACATACATATGTGTGTGAGGAATGGCAAACCAGATAGATAGCACGCGAATTTCTTTTGAAGTTCGCGCTCCACTTGTGTGTGTGTGTGTGTGCGTGCTTTAGGTGTACGTAGGTATGTGTACTCTCTCTGTCTCTTTACACACACTAACAAAAGCACTTCACTTACACACCACACTTTCTGTGTCGCACATCCCATCAAACACACACACCACACACACACACACTCACGCACGCACACATGTACACCAATGCTTTCGGAGTGAAATGTTAAAATATTGAGTTTTCTCGAATTTTGTCTTAATTGGGGGTGAAATTGAAAGAAATTTTGTATGGCATGACCGAATGGAAGTACTTTAAAAAATCATAGGTAAACTCTAATTGAAGAAATTGTGTGAGGAGTAAATCGTTATGTATTTATTTGTTTCTGTTTGCTGTTTTTTTTTTTTGAGTAGTGGTTTAAGGTACACTTCTCTCGTTTTATAGAAATAGTTTCACTTTAATCGTTGCACACTTGCAAAGAGAAAGGAGTAGAAATTAGGGTGATAGCGTGAGTGAAGCAGATCGCTCCGTTTTTGTGTGTGTGTGTGTGCGTGTGCTGTAGCCCACACTAAGAAAAGCACTTGACTTACACACCACAATGTGAGTTTTCTCTAAATTTTGCTTAATTGGGGTTGAAATTTAAAAAACTGGACCTGGCACGACCCGATTTATTCTACTCTTAAAAATGCTAGGTAAATTGTAATTGAAGAAATCCTATATTGTAGATTTCTATAAGAGACAAAGGGAGGCAGATAAAATCTGCCTTTTATAATAAGAGATTAATGTATCCGTAATTTATTATTCATTGAATGAAATTTTTTTAAAATACCCGTATAATTATTGAACATGGGATAGTTGTAAGAAGAGCCTAGAAAGTTGGGTAATTACTATTAGAAGATAGGAAGAAAAAAATTACCGACAAGTACTCAAAACTTGCACCTTATTCACAGTTTCTAAACACTCTGTACCACTAAGCAGATTTATACACAAACATAGGACGGTGAGCTGGCAGAATCATTAGCACGCCAGGAGAAATACCTAAAATCCATAAATGCAAAAGGATAAATGATGCCTGTAAATCCTCAACAAATACATACAGCTAACACTTCCAGATGATCTAAGATTAAGACCAATCATAGCAGACCCGGCATGGGAAACACACAGGCTCAGCACCTTGGAATCCTCTTAAAACGCTTCTTAAAACACATACAGAGCTACATACGAGACGACCTAGACATGCTAAATCATCTGCCAAAAACGGTAAATAAACATACAATTTTTACTTTGTTTGATGTTGTTAACCTCTACACCAAGATTCCCCATGATTATGGAATAACTAAAATCTGCTTAGACACTCACAAATCTGAACTGCTAACACGCATACAAAAAGATTTTATCATTGAAGAACTCAGATTCATACTTCAAAACAACTTTTTCACCTTCAATGGTTCAGATTACCACCAAACACCAGGAACGGCATTGGGTACAATAGTTATGGGATTTCACAAGCAAAAAATATACAACCAGTCTCTTCTGATATTTGGTGACACATTCCATACATATCTGGAATGATTGCTTTGTTTTATGGCAGGAAAACACTGACAAGTGAACTGAATTCAAAAACATGATAAACAACCTCAACATTAACATCCAATTCCCAATGGAGTTTAATCCCAAAGAACTTGCTTTTCTAGATATCCTAATTAAAAAACCAAGATAGGAAAACAGACATATTCTACAAACCCACCAACTCAAAACAGTACCTTCTTTTCACATCATGACACCTGAAACACCAAACTCAACATTCCTTTCAACCTGACAAAACGAATTTGTACCATAGTATCAGAACTATCCAAATATAAACGAAGACTAGAGGAACTGAAGGACACACTTATCCAAAGACCCTTCTCCCCTAGCATAATCACCAACGGAATAAACAAGGCGAAACAAATGGATATCAATGAACACAGGAAAGCAAAAAATAAAAGAAAGTAAAATGTCTTACCATTCGTGCGAATCTTCAATCCCAGGAAAGCCAAAATATTTGATCACATCCACAAAAACCTTCCCCATGTTATTTGCAAATGAAAAAATGAGAAAAATCTTAGAGAAACAACCAATCTTCAAAAGCAAAAGGCAGCCCAAAACACTAAAATTCATACTCACTGGAACAAAAACACACAAAGAAACCCCCAAGCCAATGGTCACAAAATGCAGGAGAACAAACAGCAGCACTTGTCTTTACCTAATTGAGGAACCAGAATTTAAATTTAAAGATGGCTAAACCTTGAAAGTCAAGTTCAATCTCACCTGCAACACTGAAAAACAATTTCATAGGTCAGACGGGTGGATTGTTATGCAACAGAATAACGACCCATCACCAATAGATCCAAGACAAAAGCACAAAAAAAATTTCTTAAAACAGCCACATTGCAACCTGTGCAGGAATGGTCTTACCTAATTTCAAAATGCTTCCCCTCTACAAGTGCTCAGATACCTTTAATCAACAACAAAGACTGAATAAAGAAAGACAATTTATCAACAAGTATAAACCACAATTAAATATAGACCCAACAACAACCAATATATAAGGACAGACACTTAAAAACAATTTTAAAACAATTTCATACATATCTTTTTAAAAAAATACTTCCCATCATCTCCCAATTCTTCTTTCAATATACACACACACAAACATACACAAAAATGAAAACACCACAAAAAAGATACACAAACACATTCATACATACATATACACAAAAAATAAAACATTACAAAAACACACATACACACATATACACAAAAAATAAAACATTACAAAAACACACATACACACATATACACAAAAAATAAAACATTACAAAAACACACATACACACATATACACAAAAAATAAAACATTACAAAAACACACATACACACATATACACAAAAAATAAAACATTACAAAAACACACATACACACATATACACAAAAAAATAAAACATTACAAAAACACACATACACAATATACACAAAAAATAAAACATTACAAAACACACATACACACATATACACAAAAAATAAAACATTACAAAAACACACATACACACATATACACAAAAAATAAAACATTACAAAAACACACATACACACATATACACAAAAAATAAAACATTACAAAAACACACATACACACATATACACAAAAAATAAAACATTACAAAAACACACATACACACACACACACATATACACAAAAAAATAAAACATTACAAAAACACACATACACACATATACACAAAAAATAAAACATTACAAAAACACACATACACACACACACACATATACACAAAAAATAAAACATTACAAAAACACACATACACACATATACACAAAAAATAAAACATTACAAAAACACACATACACACATATACACAAAAAGTAAAACATTACAAAAACACACATACACACATATACACAAAAAATAAAACATTACAAAAACACACATACACACATATACACAAAAAATAAAACATTACAAAAACACACATACACACATATACACAAAAAATAAAACATTACAAAAACACACATACACACAGGTGGAGACACTCAAAAGAATACATCTAACCCAAAGAAAAATCCTAATTCATTTTTCAACAAGAGAAATTCTTCACTGCATACACACCCATCAACTCACAGCGGGTCATTTTTCAAAACATATTGAAAAGACATTCAACACAATACACACACACACAGGTGGATATAAAGCCCCTTCAATAAATACCTTTTAGCCACTCCTTTAACTGGAACAGACAAAGATTTCTTTTAGACAATAGACACCCCTTCTCACACTCTCCAACTCTTTGAATTCTACACCAAACTATATTTAACGAAAACTTCAAATCTCCAGACATCTTGACCACCAGACAAAAGACAGACTGTTTCTACCTCAAATTTTTATAAATTTTTACTAATATGAAATACATCAAAACCGGTAATATTAATATTTTTATTTATATAATCTTTTATTAAATTCCCTCTTAAACTGAAATGTCTTAGACCTAGTTCATTGCTATTTCCACCTCCATCTTTTTTATATATAAAAATTTGCTTTGTACAGATCTCTAATCTTTTTTCAACAGACACACACACATACACACACACACACACACACACACACACACATATATATATATATATATAAATTTACTAGCAGTATAGCCCAGCTTTGCCCAGGATTAAGTTAGGATTATTAAGCTAATCAAGTTCTTTATTCCAAACCAAACTAAGTAACATCGACGTCAAATTTGGGCAAACCCGTTGAAATTGATAAACTTTTGGCTGAAAATGAGTTGCAGACAACTTGATTGGTTAATCCCATAAGGGATCAGTTTATCGATTTTTTTTTTGTTTTTGGAAAACTTAAAGCATTCTAAAATCCCAAGTAATGCTGGCATCAAGTTTGAACAAAATACATCAAAATTGGTAAAAGTTATGGTTGAAAATGGAGTATAGCCAATTTTATAGGGAAATCCTATAAGGAATCGGTTTATCGATTTTTTTAATCCTGATTAAATGGAAAGCCCCGTAAGGAATCAGTTTATTGATTTTTCACCCCAAATAGGACTTAACCAAACATTGCTGATTCAAAAACATCGATATTTATACTTTAAAGTTGGTTTTCACACCCAACCCAGTTCTGCAGAATCAGTGTCGCGACAGGAGCGCATGAGTTGGGAGTTTGATCGGCAGAGGTAATCAGGTTGCACATGCCAGCCTTTTGAAAACACCCCACCAATCATCTAACCCCCTTTGCCCATGGGTTGGGAACCCTTCCAGCAAGGAAAATAGAATGCCCAAAAGGGCTACCGATACTTTGTGTCAGAAGCGGTTATGTTCAGATCACAACTAAGTCTTAAGTATATATATATATATATGGGTAACACACACATACATATGTACACCTATTGTATACATGTTCGCGTGTGTGTGTTGCCCATAGATCAACAAAACACATTTTTCCTCGATGGAAAAAAAACAACAAAAGTCTTAACAAAAACTTACTCGTCGCTAGAAGGGGACTTAACTCCTGTTTGTAAACAATGGTGATTTCTCCGACTTGAAAATTGTTAAAAGTTTTGGTTGAAAATTTATTTTTACTGCTATTCGCTGGTGCCTCTGGGAAAAATAAGTTGACGAAAATACAGCTAGGATCATGACGAATATCCTCCTAAAATTGGAACATACGTGCTAATTTGTGGACGTGCATAAATTACATTCACGTACACACACACACACATCCTGCCTTTTATATATACAGATAATTATAATTATAATTAAGGGTACCGGATAGTACCAGCGTTGCTAGTAATAAGAGTCGAAAAATACTCAAATAAGCTACAATATCACTTAAAATTTAACATACTGATGAAATTGAGGAGCTAGTAAAAAGTCAACCTATCATTGCAGGGGAAAAACGCAAAGGAATTTACAGATATACCCATATCACATGATTTCAAACCCTGAGATAATACTCCTACTCCTCATCAGTAGGTCTTGCTGTCAGGGGTTAAATTAACACCCGCTTTGTCATGCTCATTAAAATCGTTGAAACACTAGCTCCAAATTCAAACAATAGAAGTGTATACATAAATAGATATTATTATCAATAAATAGTAATATAAGTGGCTAGCAGGCATAAAGGCTAAAAAATAAAATTTATAATTATAATTATTATCATAATTAAGGGTACTGGATAATATAAACGTTGCTGGAAATACGAGTTGAAATCATGTGTTGTGGGTATATCTGCAAATTCATTTACATTTTTCTCCTGCGATGGTAAGGTTGACCTTTTACTCGCTCCTTGATTTCATTTGCATGTTAAACTTTAAGTGATATTGTGGCTTATTTGTGTACTTTTTGACTCATATTTCTAACAAATCTTAATTATAAACCCTTAATTATAAACTCATAGATTTACCTTTTTGGTTTTATGCTTAATAGCCACTTATATAATTTTTATTTATTAATAATAATATTTTTATTTATGTATGTATGCATGTATGTATAATAAAAAAAGTACAAAAAAGAATAGAGCAAACAAAGTGTATTAGTTTAATGTTTATGAAACATGAAAGAAATTTTCAATGTTTCAGGCCGATGCTCTTTTACAGAAAGGAATAAGGAGAGAAAAATGCATCTGAATTAACGGTTACTACATGTGAGACTGACCGGAGAGAAGGAATTGATTGAAATAATAGGGGGCAAGGGAGGTAAGAGTGATTTGGCAAAGGTGTGCGCGCGTGTATGTGTGTACATATAGTTACAAATATAGAAATATTTCTTATATAGAACATATTCAAGTACCCAAACATAAGGAATATTGGTAATTAACTCCAGCCAAAACTTCCACAAAATGTAAATATTAGAGACCTGACATAATTCTTTGGGACTGAAAACAAAAATTATGTAATATCGTAGAGGTTATCTTTGCAGTGGATGCGAAGTTTTCATTCAAAATTAACGAGAAACACCAAATTTATAGCGAAATTATAGCCAAGAACATATAATCACAAACTACATAATACCAACAACATTTATCTAACAAACATCTATGTATGTATGTATGTATGTATCTATCTATCTATCTAAAAGAAATATAACATGTGACTTCATTGACCGAGGTTACTGTGGTCTTTTCCGTAGGCTTTTCTTTCCACGGGTAAACCTCACCTGTCCTCCTCTTTACACTTCATATTGACATTTCTGTGATTACGATCCCTATTGATCAACTTTTTTTCCTCTCCCCTTTTCTCCCCCCCCTTTTTTTTAAAAATCCTCCCCTTTTTTAGTCCTCTTTCTTTCCTTTTACGATCCCTTTTGATCGAAAACCAACCCCCCTTTTTTTTTTTACCCCCAAAAGAAAAGCTCTACCTTGTAATTTGTTCTGTCTGTGTGCAGCCCTGTGTGGCTAATAAAGAAACATATCTATCTATCTATCTATCTGAAGAATTCAATAAAGTAAGGAAAAGATGCACACACACACATACACACAAATGAGCTAAATGAAAAATTTACAGCATCTGAATCCCTTGCATATTAAGAAAATGCTTTCTTGTTTTTAATTTTCCTGTTTTGACCATTGTTTGAGTAAGTTACAAGAAGCAAACTTTAAAGTCCTAGTGAATCCAGTAAATACAACATATTTTACTCAACCCTCAGAGCCGAGTAAATTTCTGTTATTTGTAACTTTATACTAAAGTCAATCCTGACAAAACACACACATATTTACGTATTATCTCCATATGGATGTATATGACTTAGAAATTTACTAACTTACCTTCAAATCATATGTTTGTTATATTTCTTATTATTGCTTAAGTTACATGTTACACAGCTGTTATGGCAGATCACAGACATTTAGTCAACCACTGCAGAGCACCAACACAATATATACATACATTTATATATATATATATATATATATATATATATATATATATATATATACATTTATATATATATATATAATATATAATATATATATATATATATATTATATATATATATATACATTTATATATAATATATAATATATATATATATATACACACACATACACATATGTATATATATATATATATCTATATATATATATATATCTATATATATATATATATATATATATATATATATATACATTTATATATATATATATATATATATATATATATATATATATATATATATATATATATATACATTTATATATATATATATATACATTTATATATATATATATATATATATATATATACACACACATACACATATGTATATATATATATATATATATATATATATATATATATATATATATATATATATGTATGTATTCAGCTGTTTATATAGATACATTCCCACATACATACATGTATATATACAAGTGCATATACACATGTGTATGTCTAATTGGATATACAAGTTTTCTTAGATACCTATACATATGTATGTATATATATCTGCATCTGTGTATGCCTGTATGTATGTGTGTACTTATTTCTACATATATTTTCTTCTATATATTGTCATTAGTAATTTATCATCTATAAAATACTAAGAAATAATCTATCAAACATTCATTCACCACAGCAGTTATATATTTATGTCCAATTTACAAGTCACAATTTCTATAGAAAAAGTGCCAAGTGTTATTCACATGGGTGTAGAAGGGGTTTCACATATACAGGTATTTATAAGGTATTTAGGTATTTGTTGCTGTTGTTGTTGTGTAGTAAAGTTAACTCTGCTCCAGGGGTTCTACATTTAAAAATTTTCCAACTGAGATCATCCTATGTCCTCAAGTTCATTATTCCCTACCCACGAAGATATGTTTACCACCTAATCAAGGTCAGCTGTAGCAACTGTGAACTGTTGCAGATGAAATTGATAGGAAAAAAACAAGGATGTGTCATTGCCCCAGCACTGTTCATCGTCTTCCTTGCAACCCACCCTCACTAATCAAAATTGTCTACAGAGCAAGTAATGGACAATTTAATCTTGTTGGTTTCCAGACACTTTTTGGGCTTCCTCAGACCTCACTTTACAACAGGTCCTGAATACCTTCAACGTTGCTTATAGGAAACTTGGACTAAGCATCAACTTCAAAAAGACTCACATCATTTAACAAAATACTAGACAGAACAATTAATTGATCATGTTAAAGCATCTCTGGTAAAAATGGACCCCATTCTGTATCTTGGAAGAGACGTCTTGTCCAATACCCCTCTTGGTCGTGAGATGCAATCGTTTGAAATATACCGAAAGTTTTTGATGTCCCAAAGCAAAAAATTGTTATATCTTTAATGTTAGTTTAAAGAACAGTGGGATAACCAGCGTCCAGTATATATGGGTTGCCTGAACAATATACAGGCGAAAAATGAACCACCACCTAAAAGTTTCATCAACTGTGTTTTTGAAATATAAGTAGCAGTTGGGGAAACAGAAAAAAAAAGAAACAACTTTAGCACACAGAATACAACAAAAACAACAAACATTGAAGTGTTCATCATCTAGAATTATCAATGTTGTCTGTTTGAATGAAAGACGAATGTTCGCCTAAGGAAATCTACTCTGAGATTAATCAAGACAAATGTAACAGAGCTGGTCAATAGAGGAGATTCAAAGACATCTTAAAACCCATTATGAAGAAATATAACCCCAACTTCAAAAACTAGGGAGTTAATGCCAAGGATAGAAAACTATTATAGCTGAAAAGAAACAGCAAATTTTAAATTTAAAAGATGAACAGAATTGTAAGAAAAAGAAAGGAAAGGGAAGCAAAAACGATAATGCTATCCATAGTCTGTTGTAAAAATAAAGAAACTTCAAATATTGGACTTTTGATATACTTGAAAGTTGATAAATAGATCAATGGGGACGAAGATTATTAATGTCAACCTAGAGGTAAATTGTAGACTGATCTAAATTGTTCTTCCATTTTTTTAAATTGTGGAATGTTAATTAGTAGATGGAGATAAATAAATGATTGCAGATGGTCAATGGTAATTTGATAGAATGATGTCTAATATTTTATAGGTTACGTAAGGCGGTAAGCTGTCAGAATCATTAACACACTGGTCAAAATGCTTAGTCACATTTCGTCTGTCTTTACGCACTGTCTTCAAATTCATCTGATGTTGTCTTTAGCTTACACCCTTCTGAAATCGATAAAATAAAGTACCAGTTGAGTACTTTGGCCGATGCATTCGACTTCTATTCCAAAGTTGCTAGCTTTGTGCCAGAATTTGAAATAAATTTGTGACTTGGTGAAATAACAACATACAATAAAATTGAAACATTCACATTTATGAATATATATATATATATATTATATATATATATATATATAAATGTATGTATGTATATATATATATATACATGCACACACATATTTTCTCTTTTATTACTGTTTTGGGTATCATTATTGGTATGATTATTAATTTATATCATTACATTTCCACAGCCCTCTTTATCTTTGATTTTGGTGTATGAGCCTGTTGAATAATGCTTCTCTTATTTGTGTTTCTTTCTTTTCTGTGAGTTGATATAGTATTTTGGGTAGAAATTTCTTTTCTTTTTTTAATATATTCACATCTACGCATCATAGATCTCAGAAGTCATTTGGCGAGTTATTGAAAAGCTGTGAACTCTTCATCTCTAAACTACTACAAGATTGGTTCTTATACAGGATGGAGAAGATACAACCTTTTGTACTAAGCAGTGGTATTCATTTCAGCAATTCATACAGCTTTCAGTTCCAAAGTTGGGAATCAGATCTTCTGGGGTCTTATCTATCTATCTAGCTAGCTAGCTGTCTGTCTGTGTGTCTAACTATCTCTCTCTCTCTCTCTCTCTATATATATATATATATATATATATATAATAAAAATTAGGGAATAAATATATATATAATATATATATAATAAAAATTAGGGAATAAATCCAAATTTACAGGGAAAAATCAGATTTAGGATTGAATCCAATTTTATAGTAAAATATTATATAATATTAATTAGAGACAAAACCACTATTATGCAAATCAAACAAAGAAAGACTTAATCCAATACATAAAAAATTTTATATAAATTAAATAAAATTAAATTCGCCACTTAAATTGGCGAATTTAATTTTATTTAATTTTATTTAATTTATATAAAAATTTTTTATGTATTGGATTAAGTCTTTCTTTGTCTCTAATTAATATTATATATATATAATATATATATATATATATATAGCTACCTATGTACCTACCTACCTATCTATCATCTATTTATCTATCTTTCTAGCTAGCTATGTATCTCTCCCTCCTGCTCTCTCTTATATGTGTGTGTGTGTATGTACATTTGTATGTATATCATTATTCAGATCTATTACAATATTTCTTGCCAATAGAAAAGAGCCGATTTCTAACCTAGATCCAAGGCTCCTTCATTGGAACTTCAGCAACATCAACAGGGCATTTTTGAATGTTTGTATGTATATGTGTAGATTTGTATGTTTTGTTTTATGTTTGTATCCTTATGCATATAGTTACATGTCTAGACATGCTCATATATATGGGGTCATCCCATAAATAATGTGTTTTTTTCAATTGCATTAACTAAAAGTCGGAGGGGATGGCATAAACTCCCTGCATGAACCTGCTATAAAAGCAGGTAGTAATTTTACCTTGTGCTTATTCTTAGTGCATGTTTTGAAGAGGGAAGTTCAATTTTAATGGTTATTTTTTCAAAGTTATAATGGAAATGACAGGAGTATATTCGTCATATTTTGTTTTATGACTTCAAAAAGGCAACAACGCAATGGAAAATGTGAGAAATATCAATGCAGTATATGGGGATTGGGCAATAAGCCGGTATCAATGGTGGTTCCAGAAATTCTGAGCTGGAAACTACAGCCTAGAAGATGAGCTTCATCCTGGAAGATCTGTAGAGCTCAACGATGATGTCCTGCAAACCCTGGTGGAACAAAATCCCATTGTAACTGTTGAGAAATTAGCACAGAAGCTTGGAGTTGGTCATTCAAAAATTTAACAACACCTGTGGGTCATCGGAAAAGTCAGAAAATTGGGTTAATGGGTTCCTCACAAACTCTCCAAGTTTAATCGTGCCCAGAGAGTGAATGAGTGCTCTTCTTTGCTGTTACATCTCACAAATGAACCTTTTTCGGACTGAATAGTGACTGGTAACAAGAAATAGGTTCTATAAATATGTCAAGTATCGAAAACAGTGGATAGGGAAAAGAGAAACACCAGCAGCTTAGGCTAAAGAACTTCACCTACGTAAGGTGTTGTTATCTGTTTGGTGGGATATGAAAGGTTTAGTCCACTTTGAACTTGTAAACCCAAACCAACGATAACAAAGGAGATCTACTGCGAGCAGCTTCAGTCAGTGTTAGAAGAAAAACAACCATCTTTGGTTTCAAGATGAAAGGTGTTCCTCCATCAGAATAATGATGGGCCACATACAGCGAGGATGACATTCCAAAGGCTGGAGCAGTTTGAATGGGAAACAATGCCCCACCCACCATATTCGCTAGACATTTTTTCCGCAGTCTTCAAAATCATTTCAATGGAAAAATTATGAATTCTGTACATGAAGTCAGAACAGTACTGGAGGAGTATTTTTCGTCCTGGACAAAGGAATTTTGGAAGAGAGGCCTCGCAAGTCTATCAGATAGATGGAAGAGCATTGTAGGAAATGAAGGGGAGTATATTTTAGATTAAAAAAGAACTTTGTTCATCTTAATCGTAAAAAATAAAAGAAGAATGAAGAAAACGCATTATTTATGGTACAACCCAATACTTAATTCATAAACTTCTGAAAAGATTTCCAGATTTTTACTGTTCCAGTGATGGCTCGGATCTGTAGTCTTCGAATCAGCTTTCTCCCTTCTAGTTTTGAGAAGCCTAATTTCTCAAGATTGGTATTTAGGTAGTGTGTTACATATCCCTGTGCCCTGATAATTACAGGTATAAACCTGACAATGCGATCTGGATAGAGTAGCTGTAGGTTCATCAAAATGTATATATGTATGTGTGTATGTATATATGCATGAAAATATGTATGTATGTGTGTACGTATGTATGTGTATATGCATATCAATGCATCTTAGTTCTTTTACTATCACCCAGTAAGTCTCATCAGCTTATCTCTTGCACTGGAAGAGCATTGGATTGTGTCTAACCTCACTGTTAATTTGATGCTTTGTAGTGATCATAATTAATAGCAGTAGTTCAGATGACAAGGGACAAATTTTTTCCAACAGAACACATATGGTACCCCTTTTGTTCTTCCTCTGAAAGATCCCCGAATCCAACTAGCCACTCGATGAAGCATTGTTGTGGATTCCCAGATCATGCACTGAGTTTTAGAGTGAGATTGTAATACTCCCTGGTCCTGTGTATTCTGATTACACAGTTTATAAGACAATGGCAGAGAATTTTTGAATTTTTGCAGCATTGAATTGCATGTTGCTTTTTCAGCCCTCGTGTATTTTGCTTTCGGATCTTTTTTGTAGTTTTGCTTCATCATCATAATAGTTGTAGAGGTTAACAGCTGTTTTATTAGTAATAATTTATCATTGTACTAGACACCTGTAAATATACATTTAAATATATTTTATAATATAGTCTTACCAGATGTTACCTATAATGCTGTAGTCTTTACCTCAAGTATATATCTTTACTTTATGCCTTTATGCATGCATACATACATCCGTACACACATACATACACACAGACAGACATATATGTATGTGCACATGCGTAAAAACAAAGAGAGAGAGGGGGAGAGAGAATAGTAAGGGAGAGTTTTGAAGAATGCTAAAGCAAACATGGTAAAGATATTCACCAAGCGATGTTCAGGTAAATGAAAATTGAAGTTCCTGTTCCTTCATTCAGGGTAGTTGACTCCAGTGTAGAAAGTCAGTTATAAGCACACTCTTCGTCAAACGGATATTGAACTAAAGAAGCAAATAAACACAAGTTGGTATAGTGAGTGTATCCCTAACATGGATTGTATATTTGTATATTAAAAAAGGAATGATGTCTTAACAGTTGTTTCGAATGAGCTACAACTGGCATCATAATATCTGTAATGTAATAAAACCAATAACATCGTAGATGAATATTTCTGGGAGCTGAAATCATGTTATCCTCATCAGAAGATACCTACCTACCTACCTACATATATACATACATACATACATCCCCACTCAATGCACGAAACTCAGACCTTGAGTTACTCTGTAACTTCTGCTATACATTAATAAAATATATATACATACATACATAGTTACATTATATATATATATTAGGTTTTCCAGAAAGTTCGTGCCAATTTTTAAAGGAAAGAAAAAGGTCAATAAATACTTGCCATTACATTTTTAATCAACCAAATATCAACCATTTTGTTGCACAATGTGTCTCCATCTTTCCTTTAACTTGAAAATACCCTCTTCCCAGAATTGAGGTGGTTTCATCACAAAGAATTCATCAAGGTATCTTTTTACGTCATCCAAGGAATTGAAATTTTTACCATTAAGACTATTCTGCAGAAACCTGAATAAGTGGAAATCCGAAGGAGCAATATCTGGTGAATATGGAGGGTGGGGTAACACATCCCAGCCGAGCTGCAGCAATTTTTGTCTGGTTCTCAAAGAAACATGCGGTCTTGCATTATCATGTTGGAAAAGAAAACCCTTCCTGTTGGCCAATTCTGGACGTTTCTCTTGAATTGCTTTTAACTCGTCCAGTTGTGTGCAGTATTTCTCAGAATTAATTGTCTGGTTACTTGGAAGAAGCTCATAGTACAGAATTCCTTTCCAATCCCACCAAACACAAAGTAAGACATTTTTAGGGTGAAGACCCACTTTTCGGGTGGCTAAGGGTGGCTCATGTCGCTTACTCCAGGATCACTTTCTCTGAAAATTTTGGTAGATAATCCATTTAAGAGTATGGAGATGGTAGATGTGGGATCTGCAGTAACCCCATCTACAAATATATAGAGGGAAACAAACAAATAAAATTTATGAGTGATCACACATTCAAAGTAAATGCAGACATGAATAGCAAGACGCAGAACGTAATATACTGCATAATCTGTCCCACATGCAAGGAGAATTATATAGGCAAAACTGGAAATTCTTTATGCCAATGAGCCAGAATTCACTGACAACATGTCCGACAGGAGGAAGTGCGAAACATTCCACT